>NC_082348.1:478924-628924 GCF_027477595.1 Haemorhous mexicanus | reverse complement strand
GAACAATCACAGCACAGGTGGGTGGGAAACTGAGGAACAATCACAGCACAGGTGGGTGGGAAACTGAGGAACAATCACTGCACAGGTGGGTGGGAAACTGAGGAACAATCACTGCACAGGTGTGGTGGGAAACTGAGGAACAATCACAGCACAGGTGGGTGGGAAACTGAGGAACAATCACAGCACAGGTGTGGTGGGAAACTGAGGAACAATCACTGCACAGGTGGGTGGGAAACTGAGGAACAATCACTGCACAGGTACTGCAGGTAACTGAGGAACAATCACAGCACAGGTACTGCAGGAAACTGAGGAACAATCACTGCACAGGTGTGGTGGGAAACTGAGGAACAATCACTGCACAGGTACTGCAGGTGACAGAACAGTCACAGCACAGGTACTGCAGGTGACAGGGAAGTTGTTGTGAGCAGCCCGTCCTCCTCCTCCTCCTCCTCCTCCCCTCCCGGCCGGGCTCTGGGGCAGGAGGATGAGGAGGGCGAGCTCAGCCCTCGCTGTCCCGTTGCCTGGGGGATTTTACTGCCTTGCTCCCCAGCAAGGGCTGGGCGGCACTGCTCAACCAGGAGCGGCCAGGAGCCACCTCCGTGCCAGGTGTGTGCCCAGGTGTTCCATCCCACTGCTGCTCCTCTCACCTGTCTGTGCCAGGTCTGTGCCCAGGTGTTCCATCCCACTGCTGCTCCTCTCACCTGTCCATGCCAGGTCTGTGCCCAGGTGTTCCATCCCACTCTGCTCCTCTCACCTGTCCATGCCAGGTGTGTGCCCAGGTGTCCTGTCCCACTCTGTTCCTGTCACCTGTCTGTGCTGGGTCTCTGCCAGGTGTTCCATCCCACTCTGCTCCTCTCACCTGTCCATGCCAGGTGTGTGCCCAGGTGTCCTGTCCCACTCTGCTCCTCTCACCTGTCCCCAGGGATGAGGGCACGCCTTTCCTTGGCCCGGTGTGTCAGGTGAGGCTTTCCAGGGGCTCATCCCTGCCCAGGTGCCCCAGCCCTGCCCGGGGAGGCTGCAGAGCCCCGTGCCAGGAGAGCAGGGCTGCCCGAAGCCAGGCTGGAGAGCCGTGACCATGGCTCACCTCGCAGCAGGGACAGGGACACGGGGCCTGCTCGGGGTCCTGGGGTACAGCATCAGCACTGCTGGGGAATCTTCAGAACCAGCTTTGCAAGGGTGTCATGGAATCCCAGAATAGCTTGGGTTGGAAGGAACCTTAAACCCCTCTCATTCCACCAGGAACTCACCCCATCAGTTCCCAGACCGAGTGAGCTTTTGGCAGAAGGGCAGCTCAGGGCTTGGAGGTTTGGCTTGGCTTTCTTTTTTTTTTTTTTTGATAGAAGAAAAGGAACTGATTTAGTGGTTTCCCTTAGATTTTCTCTGGTTTATACCCAAATATAACAAAGCAATTAAAAAAATAAAAATAAAAATAAAAATAAAAATAAAAATAAAAATAAAAATAAAAATAAAAATAAAAATAAAAATAAAAATAAAAATAAGAATAAAAATAAAAATAAAAATAAAAATAAAAATAAAAATAAAAATAAAAATAAAAACAAACCAACTGAAACATTAAACCACTAACTCCCCCTCCACTGAGCCCGAAGGTGGAGAGCTCTTGGCAGGGGATGGACACAGCACTGACACCAGCCCTGTACCAAACGTCATCCCAGCAGCCCCAAGGAACTGCCAAAACATTTGTTCTGCTTAGGTGACTCTTTTCAGTGGCTCTGTGTCACAGCTCAGGAGGTTAAAAAGTATTCCACACAGGAAAAGATGAGCAAGGGCAACAGGCCTGGGACTGCAGTTTGTAATTAACCCTTGTGGTGAACGGCCTTGGGTGGGGAGTCCTGGAATGTTCAAGGTGGACTCAGGAGAAACCCCCACTGTCTCCTCACCCCAGTGCTCAGGGTGAGTGCTGGGCCTGTGGTGGGGGCTGGCACTGCCCTGCTGGAATGTGTGTCCCTGGGAACGTTGGGCTCCACCCTGGCAGCGAGCAGACAGACAGAACTCCAGCAGCTCCACCTCCCCACCGTTCACAATAGGAACTCACCCGTTTGTTTTCCAGATCCTAATGCAACCGTTGCCATAAGAACACAAATTATGTGTACATTTTAATGCATCTATGCTTCATAATTATGCATGGTTGTGTGCTGTTATAATTGACATAAAATATAAAACAGGTCAAAGAGCAGCTATTAAAACTATTTTTCATTTTGCTTCCTGACAGCTCCCGACATCAATGCCGACTGCATTTAATAGGACCATACAGGGAATGCAAAGATAGTTATATAATTTCAACCGTATTAAAGCCTCCACAACTTGCAACCTAATTATTTCCTGCAGTGTCTTGTTGTGAGCTGCACTGCTTTATTTGGAATGCGTTCGGTTTCAGATTAAACAACTGGCCTACATCAAATTAGCATGAAGGGGGAAAATCATAAAACTTTTGGATGTATTTCATAGGGGTCACTCTGTTAGGTTAAGAATTATCCCAGAAGCAATGATTTTCTGCCACTCAAGATAAAAAACAACGTTAGAATTGCGCTAATTCCATGCAGTTATTTTAATCACTGAAGTAAATTCTACCAAAGGCCTAAACTGTAGCTGTACCCTCTCTCTGATCACAGAATGTTGGAGAGAATAAAAGGAAATTGAATAAAAAATTCATGAATTTATAAGATCATAGAAAACCCCAGACTGGTTTAGGTTGGAAGGGACCTTAAAGCTCATCCAGTGCCACCCCAGCCATGGCAGGGACACCTTCCACTGTCCCAGGCTGCTCCAAGCCCCATCCAGCCTGGCATTGATGCCCCTCCTCTTGTCCTGGCTGCTGAAGACCAAGGAACAGGGCCCAGGCCAGCTGGTTTCACTCCCTGTTGGTCATCCTTTCCTTCTGGACTGGCTGAGGGCTCCCAGTCCCCCGAGGGAGGCTGGGTTTCTCTGGGAATCTGTGCCACTCTGTATTTTTTGAGAAATCCTTTTAAAGTCAGGTTTGAAGGGGAGGTTGGGTGTCGGCTGAGAGCTGCCCCGGGGGATGTCCATGTGAGCACTGCTGCCTCCTGCCCCAGAGCCTCTGCCCAGACCAGAGGCCCCAGAGTGTGGGGTGGGTCACAGCACCTGGGATCCCCCAGAGCTGGAGGGGACCCGCAGGGGTCCCTGAGCCCAGCTCTGTCCCTGCTCAGACCCCCAGCCCTCCCACCACGGGGCCCTGGGGCGATGAGTGTGACTGCTGTGAGTGGGAGCTGTGCTCTGGGGGGCAAAGGCAGCAGACATCAGCACCCCTGGCTCTGTGCTGCCCTGCCAGGGCTCGGGTCGGGGAGAGGAGGGAGCCCCTCCCGGGCACTGCTGTGCCCAGCCTGGCCAGACAGAGCTGGGGTGCTCCAGGGCACTGGCAATGGCCGTGAGAGCCATGAGAGCCATGAGAGCCCTCTCGCCTGGGTGGCTGCCTCGAGTCCAGCCCGCGGGGGGAGGCTGAAAGTGATTGCCCAATTTGTGGGGAACGAGGAATCAGAGCAATCCAATTTCCCCAGGCAGAGGCAGCCCCATCCCAGAGAGAGCCATCACAAATGGCCCTTGTCAGCAGCTGGGCAGGGAGGGCCAGGGCTGGGGCTGCAGCCCGGGCTCAGCTGATTAATGCCTGGCTGTGGAGCATGGAGAGGTCTGTGGCTGTCCTTCCATCTCTCTTCAACAGACCAAAGGTCTCCTCCTCCCAAGAGAGATCTGCTGTGTTCTGCTGCTACTGCCCCCGCTTGCCTTTGGGTTCCTGCTCCTGGTGATTTGCCTTTCCATGGCCATTTCCACAAGAATTCCCCATTTTGCACTTTTCCCAGAAAATCACATTGAGTCCCAGAGCCACTGGTTTCCCTGAGCCAAAGCAGGTTGCCTCTCTCCTGCTAATGCTGAGGCTCTTCCCAAGGTCTGTGAAATTCACAAAATTATTTCCTTTGGAAAAGCCCTCCAAGATCATCAAATCCCAGCTGTGCCCATGCCCACCTTGTCCCCAGCCCTGAGTGCCACCTCCAGGAATTCCTGGCACACCTCCAGGGATGGGCACTGCAAACCTCCCTGGGCAGTGCCAATCCCTCAATCCCTGAGCCCCCTTTCCATGGGGGAATTCCTGCTGTGCCCACCCTGAGCTGCCCTGGGCCAGCCTGAGCCCGTTCCCTCTGCTCCTGTCCCTGGTCCTGGGATGATCCCAAATGCCCCTGGCTGTCCCCTCCTTTCCAGAGCCTTTTACCCCGTTTGCTGCCCCAGAATCAGGAGGCTGAGCCCAGCTAAGCCTCCTCGAAGGCTGGTGATAAGCTGGGCTTTGGCTCTTCCATGCTCAAGCACAGCTTCACACTCCCAGCGCTCTGAAGTGAAGATGGAGAAGCACATAAAAGCTTCGGATTCCATTAGTGTAAAATGTTTCAGAAAAGTGTTGAGCTAGGTAATTACCTTAATCCAAGCGCAATAGCTGGTCACAGCACCCATCAGATGAGCATCCAGAGCCAGATTTGAACACGCAGTCAACCCGAACAGAATTAGCTCGGCAATAGCGGCCCGGGCTCCTTAATTAGTTCTCTGCCACAGCAGCATTTAATGTTTGCAAAAGTCAAGTGCAAATTCCACAAGTGACAGAGTTTGGGGAGACTTTGGAGGGTGCCGTGAGCCCGCTGCAGACCCTGCTGGCCCAGGCAGCTGCAGGGGCTGCTCTCACTGAGCCCTCTCAGGGTCCCCTTAAACTTCCCCAGCCCCACAATAAAAAGTAATGGTATGATTAACTTCATGGTGATAACCCATTGCATTCAAAACACACATTTAACTCTAATTCTCACTGAACTACACAGAAGCTGAAAACATAATGGCTTTCCCAGGCAGCTGATGGCTCAGTTTAGTGCACTGTAATTGGCTCCCTTGGCTTATCTCGGGTTAATAAAGTAGATGGGATTTTGAAAAAGCACTGTGGTCACTTAGCAATTGTTTAATTTCTGTAACGGCATTTTTTGGGCTAGAAAATGATTGTTTTCCAGTGCTGTTAAATATTTATGCGATGTAATTGAGACGCCTGGCACAGGGCACGCTCCTGTTAAACTCACAAATTAATACATTACTGAAAAAATGGAAATGCAAAATACCATTTCAAGTGTAAAAGACAACTTCTCAGCCCACAGGACATCTGAGGGTTTGCGTCACTGCAGAGGATGTACAAATGCCTTGGCCCTGCAGAGGTGATCGTGACCTTGCTGCCATTTGGGTTGGCCCCTCTGTGCTGGCTGGGACAGGCAGGTGACAACTTGAGCTCTCTTGAGAAACTGCCCTGGCTGCTGGGGAAGGAGAACAGCAACAGCAGGAGCTGCCTCCTCCTGGGCTGGAGGCTGTCCTGTGCTAGCAGGTGACACCGCCCTGATACCAGGAAAGGTTTCAGGAGTGCACCTTCTTTGGAAACGGGAAAAAACCCCAAAACCTCTAGAACTGGATATTTTGAGCAAGACAGTGAATGTTACAGGGGGCGGAAAAAGGGAAAGCTTCTAAGGTGTGTGTAGGAGAATGAAATCTAATTTGTATCATCTCCACTATTCTTAGGGTTTTCCAGCTTTTAGAGAAGCCAGGTGAGATCCAGCCCAGGGGCTGGTAGGTGAGGAGTGGTGGGAGGCAGTGGGGCTGGGCTGGGGTTGGGCTGGGACTGGATGGAGTTGGGCTAAATTGGGGCAGGTTGGCTTAGGGCTGGCCTGGGTGGTTTTTGGGCTGGGTTCTGTGGGTTGCTGGACAGGGATGATGAGGAGGCTGCCCTGGCCCTGCAGCACACCCAGCATGGCTGTCCCACCCCTGGTCAGTGCTGCTGCTCCCAGGCCATCCCAGCACATCCCAGCTCATCCCAGCACATCCCAGCACATCCCAGCACATCCCAGCACACCCCAGCACATCCCAGCATATCCCAGGCCATCCCAGCACACCCCAGCCCATCCCAGCACACCCCAGCATATCCCAGCTCATCCCAGCACACCCCAGCCCATCCCAGCACACCCCAGCACACCCCAGCACACCCCAGCACACCCCAGCATATCCCAGCCCATCCCAGCTCATCCCAGCACATCCCAGTACACCCCCAGTACACCCCCAGTACATACCATCCCATCCCAGTACATTCTCAGGCCATCCCAGCACACCCCAGCCCATCCCAGCACATCCCATCCCATCCCAGCACATCCCATCCCATCCCAGCACACCCCAGCACATCCCAGCACATCCCAGTACACCCCAGCATATCCCAGCTCATCCCAGCACATCCCATCCCATCCCAGCACACCCCAGCACATCCCAGCACACCCCAGCACATCCCAGCCCATCCCAGTACACCCCAGCATATCCCAGCTCATCCCAGCACATCCCAGCCCATCCCAGCACACCCCAGCACATCCCAGCCCATCCCAGCACACCCCAGCACATCCCAGCCCATCCCAGCCCATCCCAGCACATCCCATCCCATCCCAGCACATCCCATCCCATCCCAGCACACCCCAGCACATCCCAGCACATCCCAGTACACCCCAGCACATCCCAGCCCATCCCAGCACATCCCATCCCATCCCAGCACACCCCAGCCCATCCCAGCACACCCCAGCACATCCCAGCCCATCCCAGCCCATCCCAGCACATCCCATCCCATCCCAGGCCATCCCAGCACACCCCAGCCCATCCCAGCACATCCCATCCCATCCCAGCACATCCCATCCCATCCCAGCACACCCCAGCACATCCCAGCACACCCCAGCACATCCCAGCCCATCCCAGCACACCCCAGCACATCCCAGCCCATCCCAGCACATCCCAGCCCATCCCAGCACACCCCAGCCCATCCCAGCCCATCCCAGCGCACCCCAGCATGCCCTGGCTCGCTGTCCCAGGTGAGAGCACCCACCTGGCCCTGTGGGGGTCTCCAGGAGCAGCACCTGGCCCTGTGGGGGTGTCTCCAGTGCAGTTTTCCTTGCCCCACTCAGCCCCTGGCCCTGTGAAATCCCCACACAGGCTCAGGAATGCCAAGCACAGCTCGGGGCTCTGGCTCGGCCATGGCCCCAGATTATGACATCTTTTGTCAAAGACAGCTTCCAAAAAAGCACTGCAATTTCTGACAGAGAAATCCAATTGTCTTTTAAAGCAATATAGCAGTGGTGCACTCTGCCTCTGTGACCCCTCTCATTTCCTGGGGGGTTTGAGTGGAGGGCTCAATTTAAAACCAATCATGCCCTGGAGATGGCTTCACCCTGCCAGCTCTGCCCTGCTACTGAACACTTGGGGCTGGCTCTGCATCACCCCCAGCTCAGAGGACGTGGTGCAGCTCAGCTCTGCCTCAGGAGTCTCTCCTCAGCCTCCTGCCTCACCAAATAACCAGCACTTATTGTTTCCAGCAGAAACATGGCTGTGTCCTGGCTTTTAGAAGGAAAATGGCACCTGGGCTTCATTACAAAAGGAATCCCTAGGGATGGATGCACAGCTCCTTGGTGGGTGGATTTTTGACACAGGCCCTCATGCTGGGCTGGGGCTTAGGAGGGGGCAGCAGGCTGGGGATGAGACTGGAGCTTCCCACATTTACAGGGCACAGGGAGCCTGGCAGCACCAGCCCCAGAGCATTTCCCCTGCAGAGCAGTTTGGGATGGTTCTGCACTCAGCATCTTCCACGTCTTGGGCAAGAGGTGAGGAGGTGCCCAGAAGTGACCAAAACTCCCACCAGCCTCTAACTGGGCTGTGTGAGGAAGTGATCAGGTCTCAGGCTGGTGCCCAGCCTCTGGGGGCAGGAGCTGACCACTTTCACCCTGAGGGTTCCCAAGCCTTGGTGCCCTGGCAGCTGTGACACATCTGTGCCAGGCTCTGCTCTGTCCTGGGGTCTGTGCCAGCAGGCTGTGACTGTCACACGTTCCTCACTGAGAGGGTGGCACCTCAGCCAGCCTGTTGGCTGCAGTCACATGAAGCTCACTTCTGCCTTTCCAGCCTCGCTGCTGTCACTTCCCCTGCTGGGGCTGGGCCTGGGGACACGAGGAAAACCCCAGGGCAGTGCCACCAGCACCAACGACCTCACTGTCCCTGTCCCCAGCTCTCCACCAGCCCTCCAGCAGCCCCGTGGCTCCTGCACTCTGGGGGGACAGCGGAGAGGAAAACCCCCTGCAGGGAGCCCAGACTTTGGGAGCTGCTGCTCCCCTTGGGTGTGGCCATGGAGAGCATCCTGAGGGACATCGCTGGTGACAAAGGCAGGCAGCTGTTCCCAGAGGGGAACTGTGCCCAGGGAGGCTTGCAGTGCCCATCCCTGGAGGTGTGCCAGGAATTCCTGGAGGTGGCACTCAGGGCTCTGGGCTGGGGACAAGGTGGGCATGGGCACAGCTGGGACTGGATGACCCTGGAGGGTTTTCCAGCCCCAGTGATCCTGGAATCCTTTGGAAGGGCCCTCCTGATGGTCAGGTTTTAACAATCCCACAGGAGGTCACTGGTGCCAAGCATGGCCTCCCCCACGGTGGCAGTGTGACCCCGTGTCCCTGGCCTGGTGTCCCGGCAGGTCCTGGCCTTTGGGACAGCTCATAAAGGCCCAAATATGAATAATGTAATTTGCTGTACATTAGTTATGAAGGTTTTGATCCACTGAAGTCGATGGAAAGTTTTGCCCTCTCTCCATGGCCACGTCCAAAGATGTCACATCGTGTTTGAAGGGGTGACACGGTGAACCACAGCTCTCCTAAAAACAAAGGAGTGCAAGGCAGCTGTGCCATCTGTGCTGGAAAACCAGGACATCAGTGGGGACACAGGTGGGAAAAATATATAAAGGGACTCCCTGCACAGAACTAACCACTGCTGGGGGCTCAGTTTGGGTTTTGGTGTTCCCATAACTCAAACTGTGCTTTGCTCTAAGCTTGGATAAAGTGTCCAGACCAGGCTGGAAGCAGAGGGGCTGCCCCCAGCAATGCCTCCCTGCTTTCTGTGCTCATTCAACTCCTGTGTTTTCATAGCCCACGGAACACCCTCTCTCCCACAAACCAAAAAATAAAAAAGAGGAAGCCCAGGATTTTAGGGGTGTTTTCCCTCAGCAAATCACTGGGGAGACACTTTGGAGCACTCTTGTCAAACACAGTCTTGATTGCATTGCAGAGCATCTGCAAGATCTGCCCAGCAAGAAAACACAGAATAATCTGATTTTGCCTGGTATTATGACAAAACAAATTCAGATGGAAACTCAGCCCTCTTGCCACAGCCTCATTTAATTCCCTTCTGTCCTGCCAACATTTGCGTACGAGTATTGTGAAAAGTTGTGGTGAGTGCAGATAACTTGTCACTGCTTCAGCCCGGGTTTTTTCTGAGAGTTTTCCAGTTCTGCTGTTTGGAAGCTCCCTCCCCTCCCTTGGCAGGTGAGTGACAGCCCGTGACAAAGCACTCCCAATCTCTCCATGTGTTTGCTGCACGTTGCCATGGCAGTGAGACTCCTCCACCAACAGCCATAAACAAACCGCATTCAAAAGAACAAAACCCAAACAATCCCTAATTAAATTAAAATCTGGCAGCAAAAACAATGTTTTCTCTCTAAATGTTGCACCATTTTTCCTGAGCTGTTGGCCGTGCCTGCCCTGACACTGCTGTCACCCGTCCCTCAGCTTCAACCTTTGGCTCTGTGTTTCCTCAACCACCTTTGATCACAATCTGCAGTTGCTGAGGAGGTATCAGGTTTTCTATAAATAAAACGAATTCTCTCTGCTTCTGGGTAACACACCAGAGGGCGAGAGGAAACAGCCTCAGGTGGTGCCAGGAGAGGGTCAGGTTGGACATTAGGGGAAATTCTTCCTGGGAAGGCTGTCCAGCCCTGGCACAGCTGCCCAGGACAGGGTGGGGTCCCCATCCCTGGGGGGCTTTAAAAGCCGTGTGGATGTGTCACTTTGGGAGCACGGGGCAGTGGTGGCCTTGTGCTGGG
Source organism: Haemorhous mexicanus (assembly GCF_027477595.1). Taxonomy (NCBI): domain Eukaryota; kingdom Metazoa; phylum Chordata; class Aves; order Passeriformes; family Fringillidae; genus Haemorhous; species Haemorhous mexicanus. The sequence continues at coordinate 618,993 of NC_082348.1, read as the reverse complement.
GGAGCAGCTGGGCTCCACGGTCCCAGAGGGCTTTTCCAGCCCAAACCATTCCATGATTGTACCTGAGGGCCCCAGCACATCCCCCTGCCAGCCGTGACCCCCCTCCCTGTCCCCTCACCCTCGCCCAGGCTCCGAGCTCTGCCTCTGAAGATCATTAATCATAGATATAATTTAATGACAGCTGGGTCGTGTCCCGCTAACTAAGTACACCTTGTTTGCCTCAAAATGCTAATGGCTCCTCTGAATCATTAATGAGGGACAATTGGTATGGAGCCTAATAATCGTGTGTGGTCTAGTTACAGATTTATTCATAGGAGCCCGAGCCCTTTGTCGTGGTACAAAGCAGCAGAACCAGGTTGTGCAGAGCAGCTCTCGTGGCACAGCTGAGCACACCAGCCCCGAGTGTGCACATCAAAACAGCAGGGCACAGCCTTCCTGGAGAAAGGTGAGAGCTCTGGGCACACCTCTTGGTGTGGATTAGATAACACTTTCCAGATCATCCCGTTGCTTTCACTGGGAATATTGGAGAAATTACCTATTTTCCAATGCAGAGAGGTCACGACATGGGACCCCCAGTGCTGGCAGTGCCAGGGGTCTGGTCCCCAGGGAAGCCTCTGCAGCTCCCGGTGGGGCTGAGCCTTCTCAGCAGGGAATGTTGGCAGAGAAGTTTGAGAAGGTTGGACTGTGATCTCAGAGGTCTTCTCCAGTGCTGGGAGAAGCTCTGCGTGAAGGTTCCTTCTTGGGATCTCTAGCTGCTCACAGTGACCCCCAGATGTGTCACAAAGTCTCTTTTCCCAGCCCGGCACTCCAGGAAGGACTCAGAGCTCTTCAGCTCTCGGTCTCAAGGTTGTTCATTGTTCCTTATCTACAAAATTCTGTCTCTGTTCTGCCGAGGTCAGCTCAGCAGGACAGACAGAGGCACTCTGCCTGCCCCAGGGCAGTGTTGTTATCTTTTTATACTAAAAACTACCTGTGCAATATTTACCATAACTTCCCAATCCCTATCACCTGTGTTAGACAGTGAGCTTCTACTCTAAACCCATCCAAAAGTGCCACCATCACAGCAGAAGGTGGAGGCCAAGAAGAAGAAGGAGAAAGGCTGGACATGCCCAGATTCCTCCATCTTTGCCCCTGAACCCCCATTCTAAAAACCCCAAAAACTCTATTTTTTACCCCGTGATAAATTCACTATCATTCTACTTAAACTGTCATGGCTTGTAATCCTTCATACAAGGTTGGTAATTTCTCCATGTGTCACAATCAAAGTCACGGGGGTCCTGGGCTCTGTGCCAGGGTCTCTGAGCCCCCTGGCAGGGGTTTGGGCAGTCCAGGACAGCCAGAGGGATGTCCTGATTCCGACAGGTCCTGGCCCGGCAGAGCTGTGCGCAGCTGGCCAGGCCGTGCTCCATCCGTGCCAGCCCAGCAGGCATCAAACCTTCCCGAGGGAAACCAAAGGCTCTGCCCCGGGAGGGCCCTCAGCCAAATCGCACTGGCCCCGGGCAGGCGATGGGAGCCGAGCCTGTTGTGTCCTCTCCTGACCAGGCCGGTTCTCGGGGAGGTTTCCCCAGGAGGCAGCGGAGCTGTGCTGCAGGGCCGGGGCTGGGCCCGTCAGGGCCGCGCTCCCGCGGGCACAGAGCTCCCGGCGAGCCCTCAGGCCGCGGGCTGGGAACAGCCGCCGGGCCCGCGGGGCTTTTCCAGCTCCGCTCGGAAAGGAGCCTTTTATTTTATTAAGGGCCGTGCAGGGTGTGTGTCAGCACCCTGCGGTGTGTGTCAGCACCCTGCACGGCCCCAGCCCTGCCCGGGCCCTGGGCACCAGGCAGGACGGAGAGGAAAGCTCAGGGGCCATGGCCTGGCCCACTGAGGGGAGCACGCGGGGCTGCGGCCGCGGTGTGAAAAACGCCAGTCTCTTGGTTTGTTACTATTAAACTTTTGTTAAAAGTTTAATAGTAACAAAATGGTTATAAAAATAGCCTTATAATTAGAGTAATAATAATTTGGACAGTTTGGATTAGGACAGGATGAGACAATAAAAACAAAGTGTTACGGATGTCCAGGTACCTTTTTCTGGGCAAAATAAGCCCAAAAAAGGACCCACATTAACAGAGGATTAACCCTTAAGAACAATAACCTGTTGCATATTCATACACCTCATTCATGATGCATAAATTCCATTCAAACACAGGATTCTGTCTGGTCAGTGTCAACTTCTCCCTCTGAATCCTGACTGAGCCTTCAGGGCTGAGCGAGGCAGGAAGAAGTTCATTTCTTCTGATAATGGAGCAATAAATTCACTTTCTCTGAAAGATTCAGGTGTCCTGTGGCTGCTATCTTACTGTGAGTCCTTTCTTTAGAAAAAGTATCTTACATAGCATAGCTTCTATTTTTACATTTTGTTAAAACTATATTTAACACACTACTTAAGAAAATTAATACAGCATAACTTTCTAACATAACACATGTAATATTCATTTTAATATTTGCGAAAAGCCAATCATAAAATACACATCTTTCGCACGGGGGGACCCGGGCATGGCCCCTCTGCCCCACAGGACCCTGTGCCCAGCCACAGGGACACCAGGCAGGGGATGCCCTGCACACAGCTGGCCTCACACTCCCCGGTGGGAGCAGAGCCCAGTGGGTCTGTGGGGCTGCAGGCAGGGCATCGCCAGCCTGAGGGACAGCAGGAGCCCAGCCTGTGCCCCCCAGCCCGGTGGGTGACAGCCAGCAGGCACAGGGACAGCAGGAGCCCAGCCTGTGTCCCCCAGCCCGGTGGGTGACAGCCAGCAGGCACAGGGACAGCAGGAGCCCAGCCTGTGTCCCCCAGCCCAGTGGGTGACAGCCAGCAGGCACAGGGACAGCAGGAGCCCAGCCTGTGCCCCCCAGCCCGGTGGGTGACAGCCAGCAGGCACAGGGACAGCAGGAGCCCAGCCTGTGTCCCCCAGCCCGGTGGGTGACAGCCAGCAGACACAAAACCCCTCGCTGCAGGCACAGCCCCAGCTCCTAGCACTGCCTCAGCGAGGCACAGCCTCACCTGGGCAGGTAGCAGGGCACTGAGGTACAGCCCCACCTGGGCAGGTAGCAGGGCACTGAGGCACAGCCCCACCTGGGCAGGTAGCAGGGCACTGAGGCACAGCCCCACACTGGGCACAGCCCCACCTGGGCAGGTAGCAGGGCACTGAGGCACAGCCCCACACTGGCCACAGCCCCACACTGGGCACAGCCCCACACTGGGCACAGCCCCACCTGGGCAGGTAGCAGGACACTGTGGGTGTGATAGATGAGTAATGCAATGATGGACTCTCACTGTTAACAGACAAATATCATGTCTATAGGTTAAGGAAAGTTTTGCAGATTTATGGCTATGCTTCACCCCTTGGGTTGTTATCAAGGGACAGCCTGGGTTTGGGACATTTGGGAGGATTGGCTTGTCACTATGGCAACGCCTGACCTGCAGTCAGGATTTGAGGAAGTGATCTCCACCACTGGACAGAAGAAGGAGTCAATGGACAGAACCTTGGGAGAGGCTAAAGGGTTAAAAGGCCAAACCTCCATTGTGTGGGTGAGCACATGGTGGGGAAAATCCTTTGCTCCAGCATTTTCTCTATCCAGTCTGCTGAAGGGGCAGCACAGCTGGGACACCAAAGCCATGGTGCAGGCAGGAATGGGGCTGAGCCTGCCTGGCAGAGCAGGTGGGCTGCAGAGGCAAAAATCTGGGACTTCAGTGGGGATTGCAGCATCCCTGTGGCACTTGTGTCGCAAGAATTCAGATATCTGATAGCTAAACCTGCTGGCACCGATTTAGATATCTAAACGAATGGCAATAATCTTATTAATGGACCTTTCCATCTCCTTTGAGCTCTGACTTTGTAGAGGCAGAAGTTGAGCAGCCGGGTCAGGTTTGACTCTGACCCTTCTCCAATACTTGTGCAGCATCCAGCTGGGAAAGGGCCTGGGGATGGAGAATCCAGCAGGCAGGGCTTTCACTGGATGTTCCTTCTTCATCCACAAACATCTCTGTTTGGGGCTGGCTGAACATTCCATCCATGGAATAGATGAAATCCTTCTGCTTTATGTTTTCTCCTTCCTCAGATTTGCCCGCAGCTGAATTTGGCAAGTAGTTGGCAAATAATTTTGGCTGGTGGAAGTTTTTCTTTTCATCCATGAATCCATCCTCCTGCAAAACTGCTCACTTCACCTACCAGTCTCTCTTTTCAGGATCAGTTTTCCTGTCTTCCTTGGCCTGAGTTTGGAGAAGGGTCCATCCATCCCAGGTCTGAGTTTTTGTGTTTTCACTGAGGTGAAAAGAGCAGACATGGTTTTGCAGGGAGCCTGTGGCTGAGCTGGGGCTGAGGCTCTGCTGAGCTAAATGAATGCTCAGGAAAACCAGTGAATAGGAAAATAATGGAGTGATCCAGGATTTATAGCACATCTTAGAGACATCTCAATAAATTCCAGGATCCTCTCAGCATCAAGGATGAAGTGTTTCAAGGAATCTGACGTAGAAATCATGTTCTTAAAAATCCGCTGTTTCTCTAAATAATCAAAACTCTTTTTTAATTATGCAAATTCAAGTTGCTGAGGAACAATTGCTTGATTAGACCAGTTGGTACTGACCTAATAAATTATTTTGAATATTTTTCACAGGAAATTGATTTAATTGAAGCTTTTGTTAGCCCCTGAAATGCACTCGGTTCATGCCACAGCACCCAGGAATTTATAAATGGGCTCAGAATGTTGTTCAGGCACCAGAAAATAAACCTCCGAGCTATTTACTACCTCCATGATATATAAAGTTTGCAGTTTTGATTTTGTGTGATTATGTTCAGCAATGGTGACCTTTAGAGGCAACAATATTGAAGTGTAATGAGGAGATGTTTGATCACTGGTGTACAATGAGGAGTTGGCGTGACTTCTCCATTCCTTCCTGGAATCTGTGAAATCCAGCTGACAGGCTTTAACCTTTAGACTGCTGAGGGCTGGAAATGTGTAGGGATTTAGCCTGTTTATACACCAGGGTGGCTATATGAAATTTTATATCATTTCTTCTGTCACTGCATGCGGGGATATGATATGTTTAATAACAGCCACTGCTGGCCAATATTGGGCTGGGAAGGGCCTGGGTCCGTGTGCCAAGGGCAGAGGGTCAGCTCACCTCATCCCTGGGATGTGCTGGGCAGCTCCCTGTGCATCCCTGCATCCTCAGCATGGCACAGAGCTCCTCCTGCATCCCTGCACCCTCCCCATGGCACAGAGCTCCTCCTGCATCCCTGCATCCTCAGCATGGCACAGAGCTCCTCCTGCATCCCTGCATCCTCCCCATGGCACAGAGCTCCTCCTGCATCCCTGCATCCTCAGCATGGCACAGAGCTCCTCCTGCATCCCTGCATCCTCAGCATGGCACAGAGCTCCTCCTGCATCCCTGCATCCTCAGCATGGCACAGAGCTCCTCCTGCATCCCTGCATCCTCCCCATGGCACAGAGCTCCTCCTGCATTCCTGCATCCTCAGCATGGCACAGAGCTCCTCCTGCATCCCTGCATCCCTGCCTGGCCATGCTGCAGAGTTCCCTGCATCCTGCATGCATCCTGTGTGTATCCCACTCACAGTCCCACATTTGTTACAGTCATATTTTCTGAAAAATCCCTTCACCAGGATTTCTTCTCCTGGGAAGCTGAGAAGCTTCAGAGAAAAAGGGAAATGATAATTCTCTGATTCGCTTCTCGGGTGTTTTGCTGCTTTGGAATGTGGTTTGGACATTGTTTACCAACTGGTCATTGTTTGGTTGGTTCCATGGGAATTGTTTTAACTTAATGACCAATCACAGTCAGGCTGTGTCGAGGCTCTGCAGAGAATCATGTGGTTTTCATTCGAGTCTTGTTAAGCCTTCTGTAGGTATCCTCTCCCTATTTAGTATAGTTTAGTATAGCATTCTTTATATAATACAGTAACAGAAAATAATAAATTAGCCTCCTAAGAACATGGAGTCAGATTCATTCCTTCCTCTTCTGATGGGGGACCCAGAAAATACCACACACACTCACAGCCCAGGACTGACAGACCCCTGCCAGCCCCCTCCCCTCCATCCTGACCCCCTCATAGGAGTGACAGACCCCTGCCAGCCCCCTCCCCTCCATCCTGACCCCCTCACAGGACTGACAGACCCCTGCCAGCCCCCTCCCCTCCATCCTGGCCCCCTCACAGGGCTGACAGACCCCTGCCAGCCCCCTCCCCTCCATCCTGACCCCCTCACAGGAGTGACAGACCCCTGCCAGCCCCCTCCCCTCCATCCTGGCCCCCTCACAGGACTGACAGACCCCTGCCAGCCCCCTCCCCTCCATCCTAGCCCCCTCACAGGAGTGACAGACCCCTGCCAGCCCCCTCCCCTCCATCCTGGCCCCCTCACAGGACTGACAGACCCCTGCCAGCCCCCTCCCCTCCATTCCAGCCTCCTCCCCCTGCCTGTCCCTGCCCTGTTCCCCCCCTGGGCTGTGCAGGGCCAGGCTGTGGCGGGCAGTGCCACCCATGAATTGTAAATTCCTCTCTCTCAGCAAGGTTTAAAAGTAAATAGACATTATTCAGGTTGATGTTTTGGCAGGAGAAGTGAGATTACAGACTGTGAATCCAAACGCTTCACAGGGAGAACAGACTGGAATACAAAGTACTTGCAGATTGTGAGATTATCTCTTTGCTAATTGTTCATTAATACATATTTTATATCTATATATTTAAAATTATGTTTATACACACACAGAGGCATTTACCTATGTGTATGTATATATATAAATGGGTGTTTATATATAAAAATCTATACATATGCATATGTCTGTGCCTCTCAGAGAGTGACACCCTCAGGAGTGCCTCCCTCCCTGAGGCAGCAGAAGCACAGGCAGGATTTCCTGCCAGCTCCCAAATCCATGGCTTTGGTCACCAGCACATCACTCTGGGAGGTGCCCAAAGAGGAGGCAGAGGGATGCTGTGGTGGGCTCAGGGAGTGCTGCTGCTGCTGCTGCTGCTGAGAGTGAATCAGGGCAGAGCTCTTGGAAAATTAATTATGAATTAGACTCACATTTTTGGACTTTTTCCACACTGAGGTTTACATTTCCTGTTTTAATGCCTTTCTTTAGGCAGCCCAGAGGAACGGGAATGTCAGAGGCCATTCCCAGCCATGTGTGTGACCCCTTGGTGGGCAGCATCACTCCTGGCACTGCCAGGGCCCTGGAGCTGTGCCAGGGCCTCACAGCCAGGAGTTCCTCACCGAAAGATGATCCATAAAACAACTTGTGAAGGAGTTTAGCTAATGAAACAAACCAAAGAGAAACGCAGCCCCAAAAAGTCTGCCCAGGACAGAAAATGTCTTAAAAAGCTGCAGTATTTAGAGGCTTAATTAGTATATTGGGTCATTATGACAGCCAGCTCGTTTCATTACCCTCCTAATGCATTAGGAGCTGGCAGTTAAATACTGCCCAGCGAGTTCTCCCATGTTGTGGTGGCCACACCACACTTCTTCCCTTCTCTTACCTGGAGAAGGGAAGAAATGGAGCCCCAATTAGAAAGCTTTCAGCCCAGCACCCATGGAAAAGCCAAAAGCTGATAAAGGTCAGCGTGAAATTTGAATGACAGGGCTAAAGTCTTTTACTCATAATTTTGTGTTTGCAATAGAATTCAGAGCAATTCACAGCCTTAAAGGCCTTAAGTGAGAACAGCAATTAATTGTAATGAATAATCTGACAAATCTGGTTGACATATGGCTGCTAATGCCCTCCTTTCTAGTGGGAGCAGTGGAGGGATTAGATTAACTCAAATGAAATCTGGGACCGCCATGCCATCTGCATGTTCAGCGAGGAGCGGTGCACGTTAAATGGGGAGTGGGTAGATATCTGTCTTGTTCCCATCCTCCCCGAGCCCTGGGCAGGGAGGGAATCGCAGGTTTATTATTGCACCAGCTGCCTGTCAGTCCTGCAGTACCGGGGAGTCACACGCTGCAGCCTCCAAAGCTAATACAGCAAAAAGCTGGTAAAAATTACCCAGGCAAAATTAGCATAAATGGATATCTCCCTCTGTTTATACAGCATGTATTTCCAGTCGGATTGCCTGGCCAAACACTGGGGTCCCCATCCCCGGAGGGGTGTGAGAGCTGTGTGGATGTGGCACTAGAGGAAAGGGGTCAGCGGTGGCCCTGGCTGTGCTGGGGGGACTCAGTGACCTTGGAGGGCTTTTCCAGCCCCGAGCACCCTGTGGCTGTGTGTGGGATGGCTGTGCTCCTCCCTGTGCCACAAGCAGTGCCGTGTTGGTGTGTTGGGTGGAGGCCGTGCAGGGGAACACCCCGGGCTGGGCCAAAGGGACATGCCCAGGCAGCAGCTTCCCCACAGCCTGGGCAGGGGGACTCCAGGCCTGGGAGGGCACTCCTGACATTTCTGACACTTCCTCTTTACCTGGCATGCCCTTCTCCAGGGCTTCCCAGCTGCTTCTCCTTCCAGACAGAGCCCAGCCCAGGACAGCGTTTCACACTCCTGGTGTGAGGGCAGCTGCAGCCACAGGCACAGCAGTGTCCACCTCTCATGGTGTTAAAGGTTTCCACTGTGCTGCCGGGCTGGCAGCTCTCCTGCCTCCTGATTGTCTGAGCAGAGCCTGTGCACACCAAGCCCTTCTGCCCCAGAGTGGTCTCTCAGCTGAGCTGAGTGGCTTTTGTGCACTTCGCTCTCCAAACTACAAATAACAGCCAAGAACAGAAAAAAAAGTCTCAAGACAACAGCGGTGACAAGCAAGATTGATACCCAGAGCCCACCTGACCAGGTTTCCTGGGAAGATGTCAGGTTGGACAGGGCTTGGAGCAACCTGCTCCGGTGGGAGGTGTCCCTGCCCGAGGCAGGGATGGAGGGAGATGAGCTTTAAGGTCTCTCCCATCCCAAACCCTCCTGTAATTCTCGGACTCTGTGACTCTCTGCCATGTCTAAGTGACAGCTGACCTCAAGGAGCAGAAACCCTTCTCATTAGGAGTCACAAGGATGTACCAAATGTCACCTTAATTTGGATAAAGCTATAGGGCAGGCAGAACTTTGCTGTCAGTCAGCACCAAGATGAAGTGTTTGAGGTGGTGCACCAGGCCTCGGGTATGGAAGGGCCACAGAAGTGGCTCAGAAGACAGGGCTGCCTCCCCCAGCCTTCCCACTCCAACTCTGTAGAAAATGAGACCCCACTGACCAAATCCATAGTTTTTCTGGTCCCAAACACCCAGAATGTTTGGGAAGTTCATGGAAGGATTTTTTTATCCTAATTTTAACATCACCTTGTGTCCAGCAGCACCTCCTGAAGGTGTGTGGGAGTTGTGACCTGCACCAGAGTAGGAGGTTCAACCAACCTCTTTTCCCCTGGGCAGGGTTTAGGGAGCAGAGCTGTTACACACACCCCAGGCCACTCTCTGCTTGCAGAGAAAAAGTAGAATATTTGGAGAATCATGCACAACACCGTGCCCCCTGCCCCATGGGGAGCACAGCCAGATGCTCTTACAGGGCTGGGAAGGTTTGTTTGATTATCTGGACCAAGCAGCAGCCAAGGAAATGCTCCTTTGGTCAGTGGACCCAGAGGCACTGCATCCCTTCAGCTCTGCAGTGCTCCTCTCCCAAATTCCACCAGCTGCTGCAGGAATTGGAAAACCTCTCCAACCTAGGAGGCACAAACTGAACCAAACGGAGCTAATGCTTGGTTTGTTTCAAAATGTTTTAAACCTGCCAGTTCCTGCTCTTAACCAGACTCTGGAGGAGGTCCATGGGGGACAGGACATTCCCAGTGGGAGTGTCACTGCAGCCACAGCTCCTCCCGACACGGCCTCAGGACCCCCTCCCTTGGTTTAATATCCTCACCTGGCTCAAAAACAATGCCTAAACTTGAAAATGCAAACAAACCTACAACTTCTAAATGCATCCAGTTAATGAAGTCACTACATAAATTTAGCACATTATTTTTTGTTATTAATTACTAACAGTGGAAAGGGCTAAATTCAGAATAACTCTCTGTTTCAAAGACCTAATTGCCAAGGACCTAGCCTTAATATTAACTAGGATAATTATTATGCAAAGCATACCCACCCAGAATGTTTGCATAGCTATCACAAGCGCTTTCATAAATGATGCTTTAATTAGTCTTAATTAGAATTTGTTTAAGTCAGCAGGGAATGCAGAGCCCGTGAAATGATGTATGTAATAAGCATCAGGCTCACTTTTTACTTGGGGAATAGAGCTGACAAAATCACATCACGTTAAATTGATTCAGTCAGAATTAAAATTCTTATGGTATTAATTAAATGGGGGATCTCATTAGCAGGCTGCAGGGTGACAGAGTGACTCTTTGGCGACCAGATGTGAAGAAGCAGCACAGAACAGGAGCACCATTAGACCAGGAGCCTGTCCTGCTCCTTCCCAGCCCTGCAGCTCCTGGGGATCCCCAGCATCTGCGGGGTGCTGGTGGCTGAGGGCCTGTCCTGCTCGGCAGGACCTGCAGCACTGCTGGCTGCTGCTGGGGCAGGAGACTCCTGGCATTTCCCATCTCGCCCTGGCCCCTCCAGCGCGGTTCCTGCTGGCTCTGGTGGCCCCACACACCCATCTCACCCTGGCCCCACCAGTCCCTGCTGGCTGTGGTGACCCCACACGCTGCTAGAGCCACCAGCACACTCCCTCCCATCCCCAGGCCCATCCGGCCCCAAGAGGCTCAGCAAGGGGGGATGAATTTGATTTTCTCCAATGAGCATCTGTTCTGTGAATGCCAGGGGCACACAGGGCTCCCACCTGCACCGTGGGAGCAGAACCCTTGTGGGTCTGGTTCCTCCATCCTAAATTTCAGTGTTTAAAAAATAAACCTCGAGCTGAAAGGGGAAACCTCAGCCGTGTGTCAGGGTGAGGAACCAGCATCCCCAAGGGAAACACTGGGGTCCTTTCTGTGTCCTCTTCCCCTCCATCCAAGGATGGGATGGGATGGGATGGGATGGGATGGGATGGGATGGGATGGGATGGGATGGGATGGGATGGGATGGGATGGGATGGGATGGGATGGGGTGGGACAGCAGTATAAAAGTCAGGACCTGCCAGTCCCACCATCAGGAATCTGGTGTCCTGGGGCACCACCACGTTGGAACTGTCAGTCTCAGTGGAGAGGGGGCTTTGGTCTTCCATGCCATCATTTAGTTTGAAAATCAGCATTTTTGAGAATTTTTTTCATGGTCTTATTTTAGGAGCATCAGGACAGTGTAAGCTATTTTATGAAAACCCAACAAACCTCAGCAAGGAGCAAACCCAAAAGAGAGTAAGCATTCAGATTCAGGACTGCTCTCAGCTTTCTCCTGGCCATTCTGCTGAGTCACAACAGACCAAAAGAGCTTTGAGGTTTGCTCTCCTACAAAAAAAGAAGAAAAAAAGGGAGGCTGGGTTTGTGTACACACAGATACATGTATACCTGTATTTAAAAACTTATTTCAGTTGTATTTACAACAAACCTCTCTCTGAACCCAACTCGGATGCCTGTCTCAGCCACGCTGACAGAGCTGTGATTTAAACATCCTGCCATGACTCTTGGCTTCCAGAGATGGTCCACGGGTGGACTTGGGCAGGGGAGTCCTCCCCACACTACCCACTCCCATACCCATGTATAGAATCATAGAATAATGGCATGGTTTGGGTTGGAAGGGACCTTACAGCTCAGCTTGTCCAGACCCCTGCCATGGGCAGGGACACCTTCCACTAGACCACTTACAGAAAGTATAAATGAATAAATAAATTAATTAATTAATAAAGTGTGTGTGTGTATGATCTATATATGTTTTGTGTATATGCATTTATGCATTATATATATAATGTAGATATAGATGATATATAGATATAGATATAGATAGATATATAGATATAGATATAGATATAGATAGATATATAGATATAGATATAGATATAGATATAGATATAGATAGATATAGATATAGATATAGATATAGATAGATATAGATATATAGATATAGATATAGATGATATAGATATAGATATAGATGATATAGATATACACATAACAAATATATCTATACTGTGCCTCCTTTTACAAATATGTGGATCACGACGATCCCGGAGATGTTCTTCTCTCTGTCCGTGCTCTGTGAGTGACTCGGTGACTCTGGAGCAGCCAGCCCAGGCCCAGCCCGGGCAGCCGAACCGGGCCGGTCCCGCCGTGCCCGTGGCCCGGCAGCCGCAGCCGCGCCGGGGCTGTTGCTGCGATACCCCGACCTTCGTGCCCGGGGAGGAGAATGCTCCGGGCTAATTAGCCAGACTAACCCCTCGATCCCAAAGCCACCGCCTGGAAATGCCGGGGCCGCCACCAGCTTGCTGCTCATCAGCATTCGGCGTGGCTGCCAGGGCGCGCGGGAGGCGAGATAAGCGTGCGGGCAGAGATAAGGAGGCAGCGGCGGGCACAGACACACACCGGGCTGCGCGGGGACCTCGCTGCCATTTCCGTCACCTGCGCTGCCAGCGCTGCCCGCGCCCCCGGGGTGCCACCGTCCTGTTAGCACTGCCACCGTCCTGTTAGCACTGCCACCATCCAGGGGCACCGCCACCGTCCCGTCCTGTTAGCACTGCCACCGTCCTGGGGCACCACCACCGTCCTATGGCACTGCCACCGTCCTGGGGTACTGCCACCGTCCTGGGGCACTGCCACTGTCCTATGGCACCGCCACCGTCCTGTCCTGTTAACACTGCCACCGTCCTGGGGCACTGCCACCGTCCTGTTAGCATTGCCACCGTCCTGGGGCACTGCCACCATCCTGGGGCACGGCCACCGTCCCGTCCTGTTAGCACTGCCACCGTCCTGGGGCACCGCCACCGTCCTGTCCTGTTAGCATTGCCACCGTCCTGGGGTACTGCCACCGTCCTGTTAGCACTGCCACCATCCTGTCCTGTTAACACTGCCACCGTCCTATGGCACTGCCACCGTCCTGGGGCACTGCCACCGTCCTGGGGCACCGCCACCGTCCTGTCCTGTTAGCACTGCCACTGTCTTGGGGCACCACCACCGTCCTATGGCACCGCCACCGTCCTGGGGCACTGCCACCGTCCTATGACACCGCCACCGTCCTGTCCTGTTAACACTGCCACTGTCCTGGGGCACCGCCACCGTCCTGAGGCACTGCCACCGTCCTGTCCTGTTAGCACTGCCACCATCCTGGGGAACGGCCATCATCCTGGGGCACTGCCACCGTCCTGTCCTGTTAGCACTGCCACTGTCCTGGGGCACTGCCACCGTCCTGGGGCACCGCCACCGTCCTGGGGCACCAGCAGGGATCCCAGATAGCCAAGGAGCAGCAGGGATAGCCAAGGAGCAGCAGGGACCCCGGGATAACCAAGGAGCAGCAGGGACCCCGGGATAGCCAAGGAGCAGCAGGGACCCCGGGATAACCAAGGAGCAGCAGGGACCCCGGGATAACCAAGGAGCAGCAGGGATCCCGGGATAACCAAGGAGCAGCAGGGATCCCGGGATAACCAAGGAACAGCAGGGATCCCGGGAAGCCCTCGGCTGCCCCGCTGTGCCCGGACCGGGCGGTGTCCCGGGGCCGTGGGGCAGCTCCGGGCACCGCCGGGCTCACAGGAGCTCCCTCTCCTCCCAGCACTGCTCCCAGATCACACACACCGAGCACGGAGCCCTTCTGCCTCTGCCCACCCTAAGCTGGGCTTTTTTCTCAGCAGATATTTTAGGACTTAGTTGAAATCAAATACAAGTTTTTTTAATCTAGTCTAAACCTACTAAAACATTCACTACTCTTACTGCCTAATACATTTATTCATGGCCTATATATATTCTCCACTATAACTAACCTCTTTTTTCATGTCTTCATTTTTAATAATATTGCTTATGTGAAAATTGCTGGATAAATTATTCAATTCTCTCCATAATCCAGTATATCTGCAGTAAAACTGCTAACCTGGCTCTGCCAATGCATTCATAATAATTTCGGTTATTTGTCTGTGTTCCTCCCCTCCCTCCCTTCCATCCATCCCCCCTTGGGCTTCCCCCCACCATGGAGAAGCATTTTGCTCTTACCTGGTGAAGAGATGGTGCCATGTCAACACACAGGTCAGCCTGGATTTCACATGGAACTTCAGGCATGCATTTAACTGCGGGGTGAGCAGGATTATTAATGCCTCCCACAGCCACGAGTTCACAAAGTCTGATCTCTGGCCAATACAAAAATACTGACTTTAGAAACCAGCAGGCAGGGTTGGAGGTCAACCCCCAAGGTGGGGTGTGGTGCAGGTGATCACCCTGGGGAGGAGCAGCTCTGGTGGGAGCCCTGAGGCTCTGCACCCATGGGAGGCTGCTGAGTGGGAGGGAAGTGGAACTGGAAATGTCCAAGGCCAGTCTGGACGGGGCTTGGAGCAACCTGGGCTCCTGGAAGGGGTCCCTGCTCATGGCAGGGAGTGGAAGGAGATGAGCTTTGAGGCCCTTTCCAGCCCAGCCTGTTCCATGTTCTATGATTCCATGGTCCTGGGAAAGCAGGCCCATAGCAAACACTGATAGAGGAGGGAGAAGCATCTCTCTGTGGGGTGAGTAGGTCACCCTGACAGAAGGGAAGGGGCATCCCCATCTGCTGGGGATAGGACCACGGAGGGAAGAGATGGTTTGGGCACTCAAATATTAAAATATTTGCAGTGCATTTGTGGTGCACGTGGCCCGTCCTCATCAGACACGGTGAAAATGAAAAATGAGACCAAATGCTTCACCCCTCTCCCCAGGGCTGGGCCAGCCTCTGTGGTGCCCCAAAACCCACCTCAGCTCTCCCTCAGCATCCCCCTTCATTCAGAGACATCCAGCTGCAGCAACAGAGCCATTGGAATAAAAAAGGGGCAAATAAAATGCTGAGAGTCAGTTTGATCTAACTCAACCTTTTCAAATGACTACACTAATTTTCGACATCTGAATTTAACTGTGTGTTTGCCCCCCTATAAACAGGACGAATAAACACTATATCATTTTTACACTTGAACTGTATTATGATTTTAATGCAGGCTCAGGTGAGATGAGGTCAGAGGATACAATTAAATGGATCTGGTACCATCTGGAGATTAGGGTCTCTTTAACCATGCTTGGGTGATTTATCCATCAGCAACTCATGTAGTGCTTCATAAAAAGTGGTATCTGTTTTAAAAGAAGATATTAAAATACAGCATATTTTTAAAATTAGAGACTAAAATATTATGTACTTGCAGGCAGGCAGTTTATTTGCTAACCACTGGAACAGAAATTCCTGTCTGGGAGCAAAAGTCCCGATGCGAATTCGCTGTGTTTGTTCCTGCAGGGCTGCTGTGTGCCGGGCAGAGGGAGCACCCAGCAAAGCCCCAGCCCTGAGGGGGGCTCCAAGGGGTCCCACACCCCCCTGGGGACCTGCCCTCCTCCCATCCCCACTGCTGCTCCGCGAGGGAGCAAACAAAACTTGGAGCCTCTGGCCAGCTGTTATCACAGGGCTGCATGTAATAGTCTCTGGCATTCGCCACAATTTATTCTGTAATAAAACAAAATGGGTGCAAAATCAAATATTTAAAGTGTCAACTTCCAAAGCGAATGAGTGGCTGAAACTCGGTTTAATAATTGATCCATCAACGTGCGGATCAAAGGTAAGGCCAAAATTAAACAATTATTTTTCTGAAATTATATTTGATTAAAAATTTCCTGAAAGAAAAACAATTCAGCCATTCTTGTGGACAGTAATTTATACAGTTTAGTGATCCTGCTGTCAATAATATACAAATAGCACTAATATATTACTATAATGCTTCATTTTCATTAAGACATCTGCCAAGTTCTCAAAAACCTTTTCCATTTGGGACTCGACTTATAATTGCATAATCCCTTGGGGGAGTTTCAATATTATTTTAATCAATTTTAACCACAATACACAATATGGATGATTACATTGCAATGTCATTTCCAAAGTTACTTTCCCCCATTACTCATTTGCACGGGGAGAGGACACTGGAAATGCTGGTGAAAGATATTCCAGTAGGAAAGAAATGACAGGGACACAGAATGAATTTCTGCCCCTTTCAGAAGAACAACAAGGCCAATAAATATGAATTTACATGAACTGAGGCTCTGCAGGGGGTGTTGCTGCTGCCCCTGGGTCTCCTGAACAACAGCAGCTGCTTTTTGCAGATCCTCCCTCCTCCCTGGCCCCCTGCCCTTCCCACCCCCCAGCAGCACAGCTCATACCTGAGGAGCTTGTGCTGATAAACCACAGCTCATTCCTGCTCCTCCTCTGCTCCAGAGCATCCCTGCAGCCCAGAGAGGCTGGGCTCTGTTCTCTGGGCTGTTCTGCCATGTTTTTGCCAGTGCCACCTTTATCAGCAGTGACACAGGCTGGAACCCCTTTGTTGGCTGCTGTCACCCCCTCCTGCCCCCAGCCCCGGGACTTCCTGCGTTCTCCAGATCCTGAACGTGCAGATGATCCACTGAGGAGTGGGTCTGGAGGGGACCAGAGGTACACAATGGTCTGGAGAGGACTAGGGGTCCACAAGAAGGTCCACTTGGGCTTGGAGGGGTCCAGAGCTCCATAAGAGTCTGGAGAGAACCAGGGGTTCACAAAGGTTTGGAAGACAAGGGGTCCACAAGGGTCTGGAGAAGACAAAGGGTGCACAAGGGCTTGGAGAAAAGAAGGGGTCCGCAAGGGTCTGGAGAGAACCAGGGGTTCACAAAGGTTTGGAGAGGAACAGGGGTGCACAAGGGTCTGGAGAAGACAAGGGGTGCACGAGGGTCTGGAGAAGACAAGGGGTGCACGAGGGTCTGGAGAAAAGAAGAGGTGCACAGGAGTCTGGAGAAGACAAGGGGTACACAAGGATCTGGAGAAGACAAGGGGTCCCCAAAGGTCTGGAGAAGACAAGGGGTCCCCGAGGGTCTGGAGAAGACAAGGGGTGCACGAGGATCTGGAGAAGACAAGGGGTCCCCGAGGGTCTGGAGAAGACAAGGGGTGCACGAGGATCTGGAGAAGACAAGGGGTCCCCGAGGGTCTGGAGAAGACAAGGGGTCCCCGAGGGTCTGGAGAAGACAAGGGGTCCCCGAGGGTCTGGAGAAGACAAGGGGTCCCCGAGGGTCTGGAGAAGACAAGGGGTGCACGAGGATGTCCACGAAGGTCTGGCATGGACTGTGGGCCCCCCAGGTGTGGGCAGGTTGGGGAATGGAGACAGAGGCAGGCGGAGGGGAGCCTGGGCAGGGTGTGGGAGGCAGGCAGGCCGTGGGGAAGGCCCAGCGTGCTGCCCCGGCCGTGTTGGACACGCGCAGCTCCAGGCGGCGCAGCCGCGACCCTGCCGCGATTACAGCGGTAATATTTCCACAGGCGTGACCTCCCCCGGCTCTGGGTCTCCAATATACTCTGAGCAAACACGCTTTCCTCCCTGTCAGGCACGCGGAGATATCTTCTTCCTGCACCTGTCTTCCCCTGAACGATGCTGTTCCTGGCATGTCTGTCTGTCCTTTCAGCCGCACAGGGCGTGACGCGCACGCGGCACGGACGGCGAGGTGACAGCTGGGCTTCAATCGCTGCCACCGAGGTGGGGGTAGTGTCCTTATAAATGCTCACCTCAGGAGCTGCCCATCCCTTGGGCAGGAGCTCTGCACGTGTGCCCGGTCCCTGGAGGTGCAGCATGGCCACAAACACAGTGAAAACAGTTCCCTCTTTATGCAAGGCCAGGGTTCTGAGGACAGCTGCCCTCCGAGGTGAGGCCTGTGAGATGGGATGTGCAGCTCGGGGTGCCCATCTGAGCACCCAGAGATGCTCTGCCTGCTCTGGATCAGAGTCTTAACAGCACAAAAGTCTCAGCCACTTAATAAACATGGAAAAGGCTTCCGTAGCCAGGCAGAACCACAGAGAAAAATCATTAAAAAGTCATTTCCACCAAATGGCTGTTTTAAAAAAACATTTCCAAGCCCTACCTATAGCACTTAGCATAATTCCTCCCTGTTTATGAAAATGAAATCCCCGAGAAGTCTGCGTTCCAGCCCATATGGCGGTGGATGTGATATTTGGAGGAAAATGTGGTGCTGCTAATTTGCCTATCGGCCCCTGGGGCTCCCCTGGCAGGGCTGTGCCACCAGAGCTGGAGCCACAGAAGGGCAGTGACAGCACCAGCCCAGGGCTGGGACAGGAATGAGCCAGGAGGAGGGGGCAGCCCCAGCACAGCACCCTCACCCAGGTGCCACCAAAAGGGTTAAAGAAGTTTTGACTGCTTTACTCCATGAACCCTGCCAGCAGAATGCGCTTTGAATCCCTGTTTAAAAGACATGTAATTGCCTCAGATTCTTTATATTATCATAACTCTTCAAAATTGATTGGTTTTAGGTTTATGGAAAAATATGCAAATGCACGGGGAACGACACACATTCCTCATTGTGGGTATAAAAGTAGTTCACAGAGAATCCGTCTGATTGAGTTTGATTACTGAACAAAATCTAATTATTTGAGATACACGTCCGGGCTTTTCTGGAGAGGCATGCTGAAGAGAAGAAATATTTGGGATATGAGAGTGTTGTTTGCCCGCTCAGATTTGTTTATTCACATATATTTTGACAGGCCAGAATTTTAAATAATTGAAATCAGTGTTCACTCCTCAGAGTCAAAGAAGCAATGTGGGTGCAGAGCAGCCCCTCCCGAGGTGTGTGAGCAGCACCTATGGGCTCACACTGAGGCACAGAACCACTGAACCATGCAATGGGTGGGGTTGGGAGGGACCTTAAAGCCCATCCCATCCCCCCCCCTGCCAGGAGCACCTCCAGGCTGCTCCGAGCCCCATCCAACCCACCTGGACACCTCCAGGGATCCAGGGGCAGCCACCGCTGCTCTGGACAGCCTCCACTCTCACTGCCAGGAATTCCTTCCCAGGATCTCATCTGAACCTCCCCTCTGCCAGCTCGACAGTTTTATCTGTGGTTTTGGACATCCCTGTGGAAATTTCCACTCCAGCAGGTCCCTGCTATGGATGAGGACGCTGGGCTGGGCACAGGTGCCACAGGCAGGGCATCGCCCTTCCCTAGCAGCCCAGCACCCCAGTGCCCAGCAGGGCCCACCACCACACTCCTCATTTCTCACACGTGCCTGAACATGACTTCTGGAGAAGCAGGAAACGCTGCAGTGAGGTTCTGGCTCCTCCCAGGCCTTTGTCAAGGAGTACTTTGTCAGTCTTTTAAAGCAGCTTTGAATAATTACTGAGTCCCGCCCTCTCATAATCTTCACCCTTTCCCAATTATCTGCTCAATTATAATCCACGAAGTCTCTTGCATTAAATGGAACCATATGTTCTTCTCAGTCACTTCCAGTAGGCACACGCCAGCCTGGCCTCCCCAGTACACAAACATTTGCTCCCCAAAACCCCTCCTGAAAAACTCCTCTCCTGCAGCAGCTTTACACACCAAGCCCCTCACTCGGGAGGGTCCCAGACCTCCTGGCTCTATTCCTGCAGCCACCAGCCTCCTTTTCTTCTTTCTTTTTTCCCCAATTCCTTTGTTTGAGTTGGGTGCTGAATGTGGGTGGGTCTGCTGCTCAGTAAGACAGTGTAGATCCAGTGCTCCAGGAGATGCCATTGCAGGTCTCCATCTCTGATCAGTCTATAAAAATTACAGTTAATCAGTCGAGGATGATTTTCCATTCTCTGTACACGTGGGTGTTACCAAAGTCTCAGCTGAGGAAGGAGGAGCTCTTGCCCACCCACACCAAGGGGGATGTTGGAATCAGAGTCTCTTTGTCACTCCCCTTTCCTGGTCACTCCCCTTCCTATTTCCTTGGTAAGGAATTATCACCACCCAAACCATTTCTCCATTAATAGGTTTTTCCATGCCCTTGAGTGCTGTACCAGGGACTGTCAGGAAGGGGCTGCCCACCCTTTAAGGAAATTGGTGGGTAGTAATGAGGTGTAGAGCCCCTCCAATACACCCTGTTATCAAATACAAAGGAATTACTTATGCATGCTGCTCTGAGACCCACCATTAATTAGGAGTTTTACATATTAATCACAACACCAGTTTGCCTCTCCCTATGAAATGCTGAGTGATGCTGGGGGGGCAGTCTGGCGTGCTGCTCTGGGAAGCCAGTCTGGAAAAGCTCCAGACTTTAGGCTCAGTGGAAAGAAAATGGGCTCTGGTAAGGGAATAACTGGGCTGATTGTCCCACAAACAGGGACAATCCTGCAGCAGCCCTGGTGAGGAGGAGACCAGAACTGCAGGAGGCAGGGCTGCTCTGCCACGCCTCACCATGCCTGTCCTTTGCAGTTGAACGTGGGGTTTCAGGAAGAATTTCCCCATGGAAAGGGTGGCCAGGCCTTGGCAGGGGCTGCCCAGGGAGGTGTGGAGTGCCCATCCCTGCAGGTGTCCCAGGAAGGCCTGGACGTGGCACTCAGGTCTCATGGAAGAGACCTGAAATCCCCCCCAGTGCCCCCCCTGCCATGGCAGGGACACCTTCCCTTGTCCCAGGTGCTCCCAGCCCCAGTGTCCAGCCTGGCCTTGGGCACTGCCAGGGATCCAGGGGCAGCCCCAGCTGCTCTGGGCACCCTGTGCCAGGGCCTGCCCACCCTCACAGCCAGGAATTCCCAGTTCCCAATATCCCATCCATCCCTGCCCCTGGCAGTTCAGGTTCTTGTTGTGAAGCTGGAGCCTGTTCAAAGGGACCCAAGGAACCACAACTGGTTTCATCACCATTTTCTTCCCGAGGCCATTGCCAGGAAGGCAGGACAAAACACCCTGTATGTCAATAAAGATTTGCACTGTATCATCTATGCCAAAAAACTAACTCAATCTTCTGCACTTCAGTACAAATTAGAATTTATATGCAACTCCCCACTTCAGGTGGGCAATCCAAAGAAATTAACCTCAGGAGAAAATTGCTTTTTTCTGGCTTAACACAGAGCTCATTATCATGTCAGGCAGAAGAGACAGTGGGGAAAATGCAAAATCCTAGACACGATACAGTGGTGCATCCATATATTTCCAGCCAAGGAACCACTTATTAGGAGAACTATTTAAATTCCAAAGAGCCAGGCTCCTTCTTTAGGACAGAGTCATTCCTAGGGGCCAAGAGCCTGAACCACACCACAGAGCTTAAATACCCAGAGTGGTGGAGAAGGTGTCCCCGTGGTGCTGATGGTGTGGGGGGGACACAGGGCTGTTTTCTGCAATATCCCAAAGCACTTCACAGACTGGGCAGACATTTCCATCCATCCAACAATTGGAGTCGTGAGTACAGCTCGTGTGTTGTGTTATTCCATCAGCCAGGATACCTGGATGAGGCTTGGAGCCACCTGGTTTAGTGGAAGGTGGCCCTGCCCCTGGCAGGGGTGGAACAAGAGGAGCTTGAAAGTCCCTCCCAACCCAAACTGTGCAGGGATTTTGTGATTCTGTGATCCCCTGCTGGTGCAGCCTGGCCTGGAGCACTTCCAGGGATGGGGAGTGTGTCCCAGCTGTCCCTATGAGATGAGTTTGGACCCAAACCCCCCAGGCTCCTGCAGCCCAGACTGCAGGGTGATGCTGCTGCTGGTCCGGGCTCACCCTGCTGCTCCTGCCAGCCTCACAGGATGGGCCCACTGAGGGCAAAGGGGGTTTTGCACCCGGACAGCACAAGGCAAAGGGTGAGGTTCTGCCCTCCCCAGCCTGTCCCCAGCCTGTCCCCACCAGGGATCTGCAGCCAGGGAGGCTCCTGGGCTGGGATGTGTCAGCCAGATGTGACTCTGCTGCTGTGCGAGTCATGCCTGCAATCTTTCTGCGGGATAAGAATAATTTTAAAAAAGGATGGGAAGCTTGTCCTTCCCGTTGTTTGCCTCTCCCCAGCTCTGTTTCCAGGCTGAGCACTGGCTGCAGAGCCCAAGGCCCGGCGGGCACAGCCGCGGGGACGGGCTGCTCCTCCCGGCGGCGCAGCGCACCAGAGGGAAGGTGTCACATCCCCGATTCATCAGCGCTACCTGTGCCATCTGTGTCGAGCATTACGGGAAACCTCTCGGCAACTGCCATACAAATCAGGGTCGCCGGCAAGGTCAGGCTGCAGGGAATTTGGGGACGCGGGGAGGATGTTCGCTGTAAGCAATAACAGCATCCCAGCGCGGTCCTGCCGCATCCCGCCCGCCCCGCCCCAGCCTCCGGCAGCCCGGGCCCCGCTGGGAAATGTGTATTATGCCTGGGTTAATTTACTGATTAATCTCTAGTCAGTGGTTTGTGCTTTCCCCAGATGGCCAATTAAAATTTACAACTGGCAGAGCAGTGCCCTGTTGGCAGCCGGCGCGGGGCCGCCGGCAGAAGGCGAGGGCCCGCTGCTGCCTTTTCCCTCCCTGGCTTTAACAGAGGGGAGAGGGGCCCTGGCCCGGCAGGGCCACCACCCCGGGGCCGGCCGAGGACCCTCTGCCTCCCCACCTGCACCCCTGGCTGCCCGCTGCCCTCCCCAGGGCCAGCAGCACCTGCAGCACCTGCAGCACCTGCAGCTGCTGGCAGAAGCCAAAGCGCTGCCTGCGCGGGGGCCATGCCTGGGCTGTGGTACCTACAACAGATAAAATGCTTTTGCAGCAACAACAGGGGAAAACCCACTGAATTCTGTCCCTTGGCACCGGGCACAGCTTGTACTGCAGCTTCCACCCAGACAAGAGCTGCACAAGGAGAACCCAGATTTCCTAAGATTCTCTGGGCTAAAGTTACGTGCTTCCTTTGACAAAGCTGATGTCTGGGCTGGAAAACTCCAAAGCAAATTAAAAATCAAACCAAATCCATTTTCTGAAGAGGCCAAAAACAGCAATGGTGTCTGTAGACTCCTAGAATTCCAGAATGGTTTGGGTTGGAAGGGACCTCAGAGCCCATCCCATCCCACCCCTGCCATGGCAGGGACACCTTCCCCTGTCCCAGGTGCTCCCAGCCCCAGTGTCCAGCCTGGCCTTGGGCACTGCCAGGGATCCAGGGCAGCCCCAGCTGCTCTGGGCACCTGTGCCAGGGCCTGCCCACCCTCCCAGCCAAGAATTTCCTCCCAGTATTCCATCCAACCTTTTCCTCTGTCAGGGGGAAGCCATTCCCCTTGCCTGGTCCCTCTGGACCCTTGTAAAATGAAGTGCACCAGCACAATTTGTTTTTTTCAACAACTCTTCTCAGAACTCCAGACAACACTCTGAGAAAAACAGAGGACAAATAAATTGGGAAATACACACTGCTTCTGCAGGCACTCCCAGAAGTGGCAGTTCTCTGGTTCAGAGCAAAATTTCCCTGCTGCCTTTTTTTTTTTTTTAAGGAGCCTTCATGAATATTGATGGTAAACATAATAACTGCAATACTCAGGAGTATAGTCAACCCATGCTGTACAATTCACATAATTCCCCTTAAATTAACGGGAGTCCCACGTGTGCCCCGGGCACAGCCTGCACTCCCTGGGTGCCCAAACCCAGCAGCCCAAACACCCCTCCTGTTCCCAGGGACAGCTCGGGTCAGCCCCTCGTGGGTGCTTTGTCTTCCCTTATTTTTAAGGCTGAATCCAGGTTTAACATCCAGTGGGTGCATTGTGTGACGTGCACACTGGAGTTTGGGATGTAAATCCCCAAGGGATCACCCTCTCCCTGCTGAGCACGGGGCTGGGGCAGCTGCAGCTGCACACCTGGGGCTCACCTGGCTCCCTGCCCCTGAACAGCTCCCCTGGGCTGGGGCTGGTCCCAGAGGAGGCACAGAGCAGTGCCCAAGAGCAGAGTGGTTCAAGGACACGTGAATGTCAAAGCAGAAGCAGTAACAAGCCCAGTAAAAAGGGGGCTGAAATTCTGGAGGTGTTTTTGTCTGTGAAGCATCCCCCGTGGTGTCCCGTGGGACACGTTGGGAGCAGCATCACTGGGGAAGCTGCAGCTGCTGAGCAAGGCACAGGTACCCTCCAGAGAGAGCAAACCTGCCTGGCCAGGTGATTGTCCTGGGCACAGCAGCTCCAGTTCCTGGCTGGGAGTTCCTCTGGCTCAGAGAGGAGCAAGGCTCCCATCCCCACATCCCAGCTCACGTTCTCCAGGAAGCTCCCAGGAGAGCCACAGCTCCTGCCCATCACCAGCACAGTGTCCCCCGTGTCCCCAGCCCCACGCTGCAGGCAGGGCTGGGCCAGGCAGAGCTGCAGGCAGGCAGGGAAGGGCTCCTGGGTGCCAGATCATGGGGAAGGGGTGGGGATGCCACCAAACCCAGGAGTGCTGCTGCTCTGCAGGGTCTGCCCTGGGGATCTGTTCCTCCTCTAACGGGGCTTTCTGGGAGCTGAGTGTAAAGGATTCCTGGAAAATGAAAGTACCAGGGAGGAGCAGAAGTGTCCAGACAGGGCATGGCATATTTACATTTCAGAAAGCCTTGTCAGAAATGGAGAGAGATCCTGCCCAGCACAGCCTGGTTCTGCTGGAGGAGCCATCCAGGCTCTGGCACCATGGGGCTGCTGCATCCCCAAGTTCACCCAGCTCCTCTCCAGAGCCAGACCTGCTCTGGGCCCCATCCCATCTGGGAATCACAGGGATTTGGGCTTTTCTCTCCTTGTGTTTTCAGTCCAGATGAAGATCTGCATTTTGGAACGATCCCGCTCAAGTGCTCAAGTTAAGGCGTGACCTGCGCAGTTCCTGTCAACAGAGCCGGGCTGGTGATCTTTAAAGGGGATTTTCTCCAGGTGAAGGACAAACATGACATTAGAGCTATCAAACTCCCCGTCTGACAAGGACATATAAATTGTAAATGCTCGGGGGCACTGGGAGCAGCCTGTCTCTCTTCAGGCCCTTTTCCACGCTGTGGGGATGTGCTGGGTGCTGCTGGGGCTCCTGCAGCGTGCCCACAGCGGGGACAGAGGGTGGCACGGTGGCTGTGGGGTCCTGCTGCCCACCAGGGCCTGTCCCCATGGGGCACTGATGGCAGGACAGGGGAAAGAGCTGCAGCTGGCTCCATCAGAGCTGATGGGGGTCCTGGGACCACTTCTGTGGGCTGGGCACTGCTCCTCTGATCAGCCCTGTCTCCAAGGGCAGCACGGGGCTGAGCCCCTGGCTGGGGCAGGGACTGACCCCAGCATGGAGGGGCATGGTGGCCAGCTCCTCAGGACTTGGGGCCACCAGCTCTTGCAGACAGCTGGAGCATCCCAGCTTTGCTACTCCTCATACCATGGGTCCTTCCCTGGACAGTGGGAAAAAGAGGGGAGCAGGCAGCAGGAGGATGAGGGTGGCTGGGGGTCCTGGGTGGCACTGGCATCTGCACCCCTGCTCTGAGCCCCTGTCCTTCCCCAGGCTCAGAGGGCAACCACAGGGCTTTGGGTTTGGCCCTTGTGGGGACAGGAGAAGCCAAGGCAGGGATGGACAGAAGGTGACAGCACTGCAGGGGTGACAGATCTACAGAGGTCACAGCACTACAGGGGTGACAGCACTACAGGGGTGACAGAACTAAAGGGGTGACAGAACTAAAGGGGTGACAGCACTACAGGGGTGACAGCACTACAAGGGTGACAGATCTACAGAGGTCACAGCACTACAGGGGTGACAGAACTACAGAGGTGACAGCACTACAGGGGTGACAGAACTAAAGGGGTGACAGAGCTACAGGGGTGACAGCACTACAGGGGTCCCAGCACTACAGGGGTCCCAGCAGAGAGCCCAGAGCTGCTCTGGCCAGTGAAGCACTTTGAGCCCTGCCCAGACCCTGTTCCCTCAGGGACGTGGCCGAGAGTAGCAGCCAAGGCAAGTGTAGAAAACCAGCCAGGAGGAAGTGTAAAAGCCCCCGGGAGCACCAGGATACCCGGCACACCCTGCTCTTCCCGCCCTGCTGTAAATCTGGGACCCTCCTGGGTTTATCCCAGCTGAGCACAAGCCTGACTGAGATGGATTTAGTCCTTGAACTGTAATTAAAAATGAGAATGAGACGAGCGCAGAGTCCACGTGCTTATGCAGATGAAGACACCTCGTCCTGCTCCGCCGGGAGCGCTGCCCGGCGGGCGGAACATCAGCTGCACATCTGGCAGGAATTCAGCACACCCGGCCTTTAGGGAGTGCTGCCCCGGGAGCCGGGGTGCTCCCGCAGGAGCTGTGACACGGACACGGACCCTCCTGTTGTGAGAGCTCTGGGCACACGGCTGTGGCTGCACGGGGGCTGCAGGGCACGGTGACACAGACAAAAACCAGCCCCGACCCCCCTTCCTGTGATTCGTGTGCTCAGCAGAGCCCGCCGTGTCCCTGCCATTCCCGGAGGGGGAAGCTGGCAAAGCCAGCTCGCCAACGTTAGAATTTACCATAGAATCACGGAATCATTGGGGCTGGAAAAGCCCTCAGAGCCCACGGAGCCCAGGCTCTAACCCGGCACCGCCGTGCCCACCCCCAACCCAGGTCCCAGGTGCCACATCTGCGGGCGTTACATGAAATCTGCCTCTCCTTTCCTGCCTCAGTTTCCCCACCTGTAACATCATTTTTGTTTATCAATGTGCCATTAGTTGCCCACGTTTGCCGTTCATTTGGTTGGGAAGGACATGTTTGGGAGATGCTGGATGTCAGCATCCCTGCCCAGCAGCTGTGCTTGGCACCAAAGGGCGCCTGCGGGGTCCAGCTGGGCTTCATCTATGGGTGCAGCAGTAAATAGTTCTTTCCTGGGGAAAAAAAAAAGAAATCAGCTGAGGAGCAAACAAAGGAGAAGTGGGAGATCAGAAGTTTGATTATTCCATTTGCCCCCAGGATAAACTGAGGCACCAAGTGGGGCACGGGGTCCCTTTCCATGAAAGTCCCCCCAGGTGTGCAAGGTGGGTGTTGGAGGGGGTGGATCAGGGCCCCCCACTCCCACAGAGCCAGGGAATGCCTTCATCTGCCATGTGCAAGCCATAAAAGGGTTCTGAGAAGATTACAGAATTTATAGCCTCAAAAGGGAAAAAAAGGTATAAAGTCTCACTTCTATATAAAAATGTTGCTGTCATCTTCAATGTATGTAGTTCTCCCCACAAAGAGGTACATGCATCATTTATAAGTCTTGTAAACCTCTCATATATATTTTTTATATATTTTTAATATATATACATATATAGGCATTTTATATTGTTATCCATATATATATTATAGAGAGAAATATATTGATATTCTTTTCTATATTATTTGCCATATATATATTTTCTAGGTAGGCAGATACATACACATATATGTATTTTCTATATTACTTCTATAATATAATCCATACATGTAAAATATATACAGATATAGATATAGATATAGATATAGATATAAATGATGATACAGGTATAGATACAGATCTAGATATAGATTAGAGGTAGATAGATATAAACATATTTTCTAATGAATTACAAGGAAGGCCACCACGTTCTACCTTTTCCCAGCCCTGGCCCTTTATCAATGCTACTCACATTTAATTAGTAGATATTTCTCCTTCCTGAGCATATTTACTTGAATTCCTGGTTCCTACGGCAACCCGGCGGCTGCTGCTGGAGCAGCCCAGCCCAGCCTAAGCCAGGAATGGAGATTAACGAGCAGCCTCAATATTCAGATTACCCGGCAAAGACCGAGCCTGGCGAGGGCATCCTGACAAAGCAGGCTCTGCTTTGAGCAGATCCTGTTTATCCAGGGGTACCTGTGGTGCCCAGCCTGGGGAGACTGCTCCTTCAGTGCTAAATTCTCTGTAATTTGCTATCAACTCAGGTAAAGGCGTCTATTTATTTATTTTTATTAATTACACTCCATTTTCAATTTAAAACACCCAGCACAGGCATAGCTTAACAATGTCCAAGCCACCCCTGCTCAGCGAGGCTTTCCTCGCTGGTGCAGCTGTAGGTTTCACCAAACAGCTGAATTTCCTGGTGGCCCTGCAGCTGCTGGAGCAGACAATGTCCCTTTGGAGGGGACACCCAGGCACTGCCACTTCTGCTGCCTTTCTCGTGCAGGATTCCCTCAGCTGGCGTGCACGCTGAAGGCAGATGTTGGAAGGCTGGTTTGAGACAAATGCCCAACAATTCTTCTCCTTTTAGCTCATAAATGTCCCTTTTTCTTTTGACTGATAAAGGAAAATGCAATGTAAATTAAATAACTAGGGAAGGGATGTGTGTAAATTAGAGCGAGAAGCATCTCACCTGAACATTTTTAAATCTTACATGGTCCTGATGCTTTCGAAGGAAAAGCACAGTCTAATTGCTCAGACTCCTTCTATTTTCAACCTGGTGTGGCAGTTTAACCCTGGAGCAGACAGCTCCTCTTCAAAGGCAGGTACGAAGTGTTCAATAAAATAAATAACTAAAATAATTAAAATCAGCAGCAGAGCACCAAGCACTGGGAAGCATTAATTTTTACAGATCTCCAAAAGGCACTGGGGATTTATTTGGAGGTTGTGTGCCTGTCCTCACAGGGAATGTTCAGGCGTTTTGGGGAAGGCCTTGGGGTGAGGAGACAGCTGAGCAGGGGCAGGGAGAGACCCCCAAGAGGGTCCAGCACAGGAGCCTCCCCGGGGCTGGCTCTGGCACCAGTCTCAGGGGAATATTGGGGTGCCCACCCCTGATTTGGGGGCTGAGCTGGGCTTGCAGGGCTGGGCTCCCCCACCTCTCCCTCCCTGCCCGGTCCCCCTGCCCTGCTCCTGCTGGGGTGATGCTGTGGGGCACCCGTGGAGCTCAGGAACAGCCCAGGGTG
Source organism: Haemorhous mexicanus (assembly GCF_027477595.1). Lineage (NCBI taxonomy): Eukaryota > Metazoa > Chordata > Aves > Passeriformes > Fringillidae > Haemorhous > Haemorhous mexicanus. Next base: position 590,363 of record NC_082348.1, on the reverse strand, counting down.
TGATAAATGCACTGCCTGAATTTATCCCCACTCTGCCACCAGTGCAGAGCCCCAGAACCACCACGGCCACAGAAGAAAGCGGGGTGCACTCAGCCACTGCAAACACCCTGCACAGCCCTTGGCCACCGAGTGAGGGGCAAGAAGAGATGGCATTTTTATGCATTATTTCTGTCCTCCCAAGCTTTTTCTTCCCCACAAATATTGGCCATCACAGGAATTAATTAATCTCAGCAACCCAAGAGTGGGGCAGGCTCTGCAGCAGAGCATGCCCTGAACCCCACAATCCAAGATGTGCTCCCGGGCTTGTTCCAAGTGCCTTTTAATACCAAAGAACACAACAACTTAAATGCCATCCCCTGGTTTTATGAAAAAGCAATATAGGAGAGTAAATAGGGCAAATACCAACAAGGCAGGACATGCGAGTCGAATCGAACAATAAATTCAAATAATATCACTAAATCGAAGAGCCAGGCAGTGCCTGAGAGCTCCTTTGCCCATGACTTTTCTGGAGAGCCGAGCACATGGAATAACCCATTCTCCTTGCCCATTAACAACAACAATCAAGGCTGGATTAAACCTCTTCAAATAATTCTCCAAGTAGAGATAAAGCATAAAAGAGAGAGAGAGGAAAAAAATCCAGCGGATCCTTTCGCCGCCGGTAATAAGCTTAAGCCTGGAACAGACTTGTTAAATAATTAGAGTTAAATTACCTCCTCTCCTACCAGTGCCTTTCCCAGCCTCACCTCTCTGAGCTGTGGCTAATGGAGAGGGATGGGTGTGGGGCCACGGGGGCGGGAGGTGACACTGCTCGGGGCAGGCGTGGTGGCTCTCGTGTGGAGCTGGTGGCTCCCCAGGGACCCGGAGCAGCCCCGGCTCCAGCACCCCTTGGATGCTCTCCCTGCGTGCCCTGGCCTCACACACACCCTGGGACCTGCCAGAGCCCAGCCCAGGTCCCTGCTCGGAAACAGAAGGCACAAAAAAAGGAATTGAGATTTGCAGATCTGATAATGAGCCAGTTAATGACATAAATGATACCTCAAGAACCTCACTAAACCATCCAGGTCCTACAATTTAATCTGTAATAAATACTCCTGCATCATTGCGAGATGGCTGCTCATAATGGCAAATGAAATATGCTGGTATGATAGGTACAATAAATCTGGATTTTCCTATGGTTCCCTCAGGCTAGAACAATATGTAACCAGAGTGCGCACTGTCAGGATGAGCAGATCTCAAAGCCATCATAAAATCTAAATGGGGACTAATTAGGAGGCCCTTCCCTTCTAGAGTTACTATTTCTATTGACATTTTCCATGCATGAGCCCCTCCATAACATCATAAGTCACCAAGATAAGAACTCCCTAGATTATAGGGAAAAAGCTTTAATGGAGAAGTTGAACTCAAAGGCGATGCATAAATTTTCCTTCTGATACCCCGGGAAGTCTGTGTTCAGTACTTTCTTTACAAACTTTCCTCCCCAGTGCCAGCCGCGGCTCCGTCCCTGCTCCCGCCCCGTCCCGGGCACGGGCACCCGGGGCTGCGGCACCGGGGCACCCCGGGAGGTTCGGGCATCGCCCTCTGCACAGCCCGGGGCCTGCTGGAGGGCCAGCGGGTGGGGCACGGGGCGGGGGGCGCCCCCGCGGGGTCCGCAGGTGGCCCCAAGGGACACGGGCAGCTTGGCACGGGACGGGGCGGGGGGGGGGGCAAAGTGCCAGGGGGCAAAGGAGGCTCAGAGAGCCGGGCTGGGCACGGCAGGGGCTGTGCCGGGCACCTCCTCTAAGTGCCAGAGGGCAAAGGAGGCTCAGAGAGCCGGGCTGGGCACGGCAGGGGCTGTGCCGGGCACCTCCTCTTCCCGCGGCAGCCCCCGCACCGCACCCGGCTCCTGCAGCGCTCACCTGGCACCGAGCGCTCCGCAGGTGTGCGACACGAGGGGTCACCTGTGCCCGGGCCGCGGGGCACGGGGGCACGGGGGACGGGGGGACAGAGGGGACAGGAGGACAGGGGTAGACGGGGACGGGGAGACAAAGAGACAAGGGTAACAGGAGGACAGAGGGACAGGGGGACAGAGGGGACAGGAGGACAGGGGTAGACGGGGACGGGGAGACAAAGAGACAAGGGTAACAGGAGGACAGGGGGACAGGGGGACAGGGGGACAGGCAGCCCAGCAGCAGGTGGATGCGCTGGGGCACAGCCATCCCCTGGCACTGCCTGCAGGAGCCTCGCAGAGCAGGGTTTATTTATTGCCTGCTGGCAGCAGCCTGCGCGTTCCCCGTCCCTGCCACACTCCCCGCGACTGCCCCTGCGGCTCTGTGCGCCTGCCTGCCTGCAGAGGCACGGGCTTGGAGCACATCCATCACCTCAGCCCCGCCTCCAGCCGCAGGATTTAGGAATGACCCTGCCCTCATGACCCCACAATCCCAAATCCCAGAATCCCAGAATCCCAGAATCCCAGAATCCCAGACCGGGGGTGTCTCCCTCTGCCTCGTTCCCACCTGGTGCTTCCCTGTTCTGGGATGTTCTCCTCCAGGTTGTCCGTCTCTGCAAACTGGAATTGCCAAGTTCAAGGTGTCCCTGCCCATGGCAGGGGTGGCACAAGATGAGCTTTAAGGTCCCTACCAACCCAACCATTCTGGAATTCTAAGATTTCATGACATTGCAGGGAAAGATGGGAGAGTGTGATGTGTGCCAAGCATCTCATCAGTGAATTATTATTTTGTAATCTTAGAAAATATTTTCTGAAAAAATGTATGAGATTTTAAAAATATTTTCCTCCTTGCATACTTGAAAAATAAGAAAATATATAGAAAAAAATATCTGTAGCAAGATAACTTGCATTGCAGGGAACATGTAATGGCTCCTGCTGTTGATCACATTTATCTTCACTTACCAGGGAACACCTAATAACAGAATTATCAGGTCCCTTCTCACTCATGAATAATAATGCCATAAAGGCTTCACAAGTGGAGGGGTTCAGGGCTAGCCCTGCCACTGTTGGAGCTGGCAGTCCCTGCTTTTCCATGGTTTTGATGAGCTGGGGTGAAGAGCCAGCTGGGAGCAGCCTGACTGCAATTCCACAGGAGCTTCAACCTCATCCCAATGCTGGAGTTTTCACATTTGATCTTCAAATGCACATTACATTCTTGGAAATTACTGACGTAGGTAAACAAGCATTTCCTCAACAACAGCATTCCTGGAGGATGAGTCTAAATACCCTTTCCTCAACTTTGTGTTTGCACAGAGTTATACAGGGGAAATGAGCCTTCGGAGAATTATTAGAGGGCAAACGAGAAGCAGCCAAGTTTATGAAAAACTAGCACACGAATGACTGAGAGGATAGAGATCTATATCCTAAGTCAACTCCAGCTCCAGCTCATTTTTGTTTGAAGGAGAAGCACTGGCAGGTGTGATTTACTCTGTATTTTCTAGCCGGGTGTTGTTGAGGAGGGGTCCTGCTCCCTCATTCCCCAAAAGCAGCTCCCCAGGGGCCCCTGCTGCTCCAGTAAAAGGAGATGAGCACGAGAGGTGACCACTGGCTGCAGCACACGAGGGGTCCCAGGGTGGCTGGACCCCTGAACTCCCCGTGCTGCACCTCCCTGTGCTCCCAGCACCCCTTCCCTGCTCTCCACCACCAGCCCTGGCAATAAAGGCACAGCCCCATCCCACACTCCTCATCCAAGGTTCTGAGGAGACTCTCCAAGACCTGCATCTGGAATTGCACTCAAGATGTCCCTGCCAGAGCCACTTTCACGAAGTTATGCTCAGATGCTCTGCAATGCCAGTGTATAAATATCAAACACCCACCAGCTTTTCACTAAAAAAATGGGAATTCAGGGAAATCAGGATGAAATATATGTGGGATTTAATGCAGCAGCACTTCTTGGTCAAGTAGCAGTTGGGTTTAAATGGATCCAGAATCCCTTCCTTGAAGATGCCCAGAGGAGCAGCAGCCCTCTGTTCAGCAGGATCCCTGGAGCCTTTTATTCCAAATATTCCCTTCTCGGGCTCACACTGTGCAAATGAGAGTGGGTGGGTTTGTTCAGTGCAAGAAGGTAATTCAGACCCAGCAAAATCAATAGGAAAATTCATGAGCAATCCCTCCTGGCAGCCATTTGCTCCTGCTTTTCCCGTGGCAGCTCCCGAGGCAGCCGTAGGAACCTCGGCCACGTTCCCCAGCAGCTCGGGCACGGGGCCACGGGCCGGGCTGGCCCCAGGCTGTGCCCAGCCCTGCTGCCCACCAGGGCTGTGCCAGGACCACCTGCAGCTGCACATGGCTTGTACCCAGGGGCTCTGCCCTCAAGGCAGCCCCAAACGCCCAGATCCTGGTGAAAACACTGGTGGATTTTTCCTGTCACCCCTGAAGGCACCTGATGTTTATGGAGGCCCCGAAGATTTCTGAAGGTGCTGGAGCATCCTCCCAGCTGGCACCTCTGCTCCCAGCCGAATGCCAGCTGGACATTGCTGAGGAAGAGCAATTTACCAGCAGATATAAATCAAAGTGACTGCTCAGCAGTGCTGGTTAGCTGGGAGTGAGAGCTGCTGGAGCACGGCCACCTCCAGACAGGGCAGCTCCACATCCACAGCACAGCAGAACCCAGAGCCTCGCTGCACCCATCCGTGTGTGCCCTTTGTCCCTCAAAGAGCCAGCAATGGGCAAGAAAAGACTCTTACCTCCTAACAAGGATCATCCTGTTTCATACACGAGGAATCCACCGTCCTGCCTGTGCAATCTGGGCTGGTACCCTTGGGCACGGGCGGTGCACGGCCACGGTGCCAGCCTGTGGCACGGCCACTCAGGGAGGGCAGGGGCCCTGCCAGCCCTTGGGGCACGCCTCACCCGTCCCATCCCTCCCAAAAACCAGCCAGCACTGGGCTGGGGGCAGTGGCAGAGGGAAGGGCGAGCTGAGGGCACGCAGTGGCCCTGCGCCGGGGTGGCAGTGCCATCACCCGTCCCCTGGGGCTGGGCAGGGCTCTGAGCCCTGCGAGCTCCAGGTGACAGCAGCAGGACACACAGGAGCCCTGCGAGCTCCAGGTGACAGCAGCAGGACACACAGGAGCCCTGCGAGCTCCAGGTGACAGCGGCAGGACACTGTCCCCACCCTGTGCCCAGGAGTGTGCCACTCAGTTGCCACGAGTGGGGAAGCAGAGCTGCTGAGCAATTTGCTGCAGTGCAAAGACCAGGGAACAGCAGCTCCATTGTCAGGAGCAGCTCCATTGTTATTATTATTATTATTATTATTATTATTATTATTGTTATTATGACTATTTCAAGAGCATCCCAGATGTGTGTGGCACTTTACGGACAAAAATAATGGATGGGCCTTGCCCCTGACACTGAAAATAGCACAAGCCCAGCCCCAGACAACAACGAGAGAGCTGGAGCGGGGCTCTGAGGAAAGAGCAGGGGTTGTACCTGTCCTCACCTCTGCTCCTGCTCTGACCTGCTCCAGCTGCCACCACAGGCAGTGCCTTTCACTGATTTTCACTAAACGTCCAGGAGCAAGGATGGGATGGTGGTTTGAATCATTTTCTGTCTCTCTCCAGAGCTGAAGAGCGTGCGGGTGGAGGAGCCAGATGCATCAGCAGTGACACAGAGGGGAAATGGCTCCCACTGCCAGGGGGCAGGGAGGGATGGGAGATTGGGGATTGGGAATTGTTCCCTGTGAGGGTGGGCAGGGCCTGGCACAGGGTGCCCAGAGCAGCTGGGGCTGCCCTGGATCCCTGGCAGTGCCCAAGGCCAGGCTGGGAGCACCTGGGACAGGGGGAGGTGTCCCTGCCATGGCAGGGGGGCTCTGGGGGGGATTTGAGGTCTCTCCCAGCCCAAGCCAGCCTGGGGCTCTGTGACGCTGCTCTGTGCAGAGGTGCCCGGTGGGGATGGGGTGAGCAGAGACAGGAGCCCAAGGATGCCAGCCAGGGCACCCACAGCCCTGAGTATTTCCAGGCTGTGCCCTGTCTGGGGCTGGCACTTGGCACTTCACAGCAGCACCTGTGGCTGTGCCACAGCAGCCGGGGTGGCAGACCCCGCTCTGCTCAGCACCAGGACGGGGGTCCAAAACTCAGTGTGAGCCCAGCCCAGAGCTCATGTGAGGCAGAGCAAGCTTCCTACAGCTTTTAATGAGTTGTGGGCTGGGTGCCTGTGCTGTTCCAGGGCTGTTTTGTGAAATTACTTAGATTTATGTCCAGCTATTTAATATCAGCCTGGAAAAGAAAAAAAGCCTTGCCTCTGCTCGGCTCGGTGTGACGGTGTCACTGCTGCTGCGTCCACCCAAAGAGTCTAATTTTTTATCCTGTTCATTTTTTTCCCCTTTGCACTGATTATTTTTTTTCTAATTTGGTGATCTCAGCGAGATGTTCGGGATGCACTTGACAGAGCATAATATATCACCTGTCGAGAGACCCCGGCCTTAAAAAAGTGGGAAAATTACTGGAATGATTGCAGAGTAAACCCTTGTCCTGGAGCCTGGGAGCTGGGGTGGGCAGGAGCTGTTCCCCCCGGGGGCTGGCCTGGCCAGAGCCCACTGCCCCACGGCTCAGAGCCACCAGAACTGATTGTGTTAATACTAAAGTGACACCAAAGGGGGTCAAGTAAATAAATATGCATGTCTCACCAGTGCAAAATAATAAAATTCCAATGTGTGCAAGCCTGCTTGTTGAACATATGTTTGCAGCACGGCTAAGCCATCTGGCTCAATGTCAAGCATTTACACCAACTGCAGTCTTACACTACCTGACAGCAGAAAAGCTTTATTCCCCTGGTGTTTGGGCACAAATGGAGAAATATTATTGAAATGATTATCTGCATCAAGACTCAGATTTGGTTTGACATTTAGCTGGCTCTGTTTAATCCAAAGGGTTGTCTGAATGAATAAAGAGAAGGGTTCCTCCAGAAGATGCTGCGAGCAGCCAGGGAGAGCCAAATGATTAATGAGACCGAGAGGCTGGGTGGACCCTGCCCACCTCCACCCAGACCTCGGTGCCAAGAACTGCATGGGAAATCAGGCTGAGGCTTCTGGAGCTTGTCAGGAGATGCTCACGGCCGAGGGGGCTCTGTTTTGGGACCTTAGGAAAACAGCAGAAGGGAAGGAAAGGTCTGAGCCCCAGCCAAACACCATCCCTGGGGAGCTGCAGGTCCCTGCTCCGGGTGGGACGCGCTCGGGGAGCCTGGGCTGGCAGCCCCCTCCTCCCACACCCCCACCCAGCACAGGGGGCTGTGCTGCCCCACCGAGGGCACCTCCACCCCAAATTTTACATCTTATTGTTAGCCCGTGTTCTGTCCCTTCCCCCGAGGCCTGGAGGGTCCTGATGGCATGCAGAAATCAGTGGGTGCAGTGTTCTCCACCCTGGTCACCAGAAGGAGTGTGGGTGGAGGGTGAGCCCCACACACCACGAGGGTTTGGTGGCCTGTTGCCCTGCACACTCTGAAAGCTCTCTCCACTCTGTGGATGGGAAGTAGCACTCAGTCTTGAGCAAGCAGGACTTGAGCCCACACTGATTTGAAAAATGGGATGAGATGAAGAGAAAGGGAGGAAATAAGGAAAATTTACAGTCCTTCATCCCAAAGAGCATCCCTTGTGACACGGGAGGGAAAGGAGGAGCAGCGCCCCAAGTTTGGGGTGAGCTGGCAGCAGCCAAGGGGGAGCAGGAGCTGTTTGAGCTCACGGGGCTGCTGCAGGCTCAGTCTGACAGAGACAAATTCATCCCAGAGAGCAGATACACTGTGTTTTAAAATGAGATGGGATGGAGTGCCAGGCACAGGGCTCTGAGCAGCGTCACGGTCCAGGGAATGCCTCTCTGGGAGCAGAAAGGCACAGCCTCCTCCTGTGCCACACACAGCAGCCTCCCTTCTCCCTCACACCTCACTGCTGAGTGCGGATTTGGATTTAAAACTCATTCGGTGATTTGAGTTTAATAAGAATGTTAGACATGATTTCCTTCTCACTCTTACTTTTAATTAACTTTTTAATTGAGATTTAAATGAATTCTAATGAACAGAATTGTAGCCTAATTGATTTGTTGCACAGCCTGGTGAGGGATCAGTATGCCAGCAGCATTTTGATAAATTGCTGTGGGACGTCAGACAGTTTACAGGTTAATTTTTTGGCAGGGGTTACCTAATGTCAGCTGAAAACAGTGATTTACCTTGGATTGATTAGTGAGCAGCTCCTGGTAAGGATGTGGTACAGGCTGGTTAAACAAGTCCCTGGCTGTGCCTTTGTCACCTTGGCCTCTCCTTGGGAACTCCTTGGGGGTTGGCCCAAGAGGGGTTCTTGCCCAGTTGTGCCCAGGTGCAAACCAGGAGTGGCAGTATTCCTAAATCAATCACAACACATTTATTTCCCTAAATAACTGCAAATCCACACTCCTTCATCACCCTGAGAGCTGTGGGCAGCGGGGAGCCTGCTAGGACAGAGGGACAAGGCTGTGACCTCGGGCCACACAGCCACAGGGAGCTCCCATCACATCCCAGGGGGAGGGAGGAGGGAAGCCAGGGCAAGGCAGGGCCAGGCAAGGACTGGCACAGCATCAATTCCCAGATTTCACAGCCTGGGGAGCAAATAGCTGCTCAGAAGTGCCAGCCTGCTGAAATAGACACTCATTTTAGTCCCTGGATGAGCACCCTCCAGCAGGCCAGCTCAGCAGGCAGAGGTTGTGGCTGGCACGAGGGGACACGGGGGACAGAGCCAGCACAGGCAGTGACAGGGGCTGAGGCAGCCCTGAGAGCTGAGCTGTGGGGACATGACTGCAGTCAGAGGGCAAAGCAGGATGGATGGGCCAGGAGAGCGGGGACAGCTCAGGGAAATGGGCTGAGAGAGAGAAATATTGCCAGCAACATCCGAAACGCCTTGAAATATGGAGAGCTCCCAAATCCAGAGGAGTCGGGTTTAAAAGTTCCATTTTACGGTTTGTAAGGAATTTATGTGAAAATAATAGTCAAAGACTGGCACTTTTTTTTTTCATAATACCAAGCTGTTAGGTGGGAAGAGAGATCCATGGAGAACATTAACATCCCTTCCTGCTCCTGAGCAGAGGTGGGCAGAGCCGCTGCCCCCCCAGCCTCCCCGGGTCCATTGTCTGCTTCAGGCTGCTCCACTCAGGGCGTTTGGTACATCACGAGCTGGAGATTAAAGGGAGAGCCTTTCTCAAATGCAGATTAATTTTGTTTTTCAACTTCTTAAGCTTCTGTTAACACCTTTTCTGCAATCAGTACAGTATCTTTTAAGTTAATTAGTTCTGGAGAAGAATTACCAGTGTAATTTGTGCTGAGCCCTCCCTCCCTGTCACTCACCAGACAGAGCAGCCTCTGATGGAGATAAAAGGGACACTGGAGGCTCCTCCAGCACAAGAGGTGTAGGAGAGGAGCTCTGATAACATCTTCAAACCACTTATCCCGTTCAGCTCTGCCCGTGGGGAGACAAGGAGTGAGCTGGAGCCAAGTGGGAATTCCAGAACCTTTGGAGTTATTAGACCCCTAAACACCCCACATTCCAGGAGGGAGCCCCTGGCTGGGGCCCACTCTGGATCCTCCACACTGCTCACACCTGGGTTCAGTGGTCCTTCTTCCTGTCACCTTGGAAAGGATTTGTTTTATCCACGATGCTGCACAAGGTTCTGTGCAGCCTGCTGCAGGGCTGAGCTGGGTTTTGGGTTCCACGCAGACTGTGAGCATTAAACTGAATTATGTGCACCACTGTTCTGCTGCCAAGGGCTGGCTGCCAGCAAAGCCAGAGCTCCCACACTCTGTCCTGCCTCATCTCAAGGGCTGGGGAGGCAGCCTGGGGCGGCTGGAGCCAAGGTCTCACCCACCCCGAGGTCTGTGAGTGTCCCCGTGTTCCCACACACCTCAACTCCCACAGTGAACTTTCACACCACCTCTGACTCACTGAGGGGCTCAGTAACAGCCGAGATCAATTGGCAGTGCATGCATTCCCTGCAGAGCAGCCCAAAAGCTGCCCCAGGTGTTTGCTGTGCTCCTCTGGAGCACGGTCTGCTCAGGGAGGGCACAGTGACAGCCAGAATTTCCTGTGCTCCCGGCCTGGGGAGAGCCCAGAGACAAGCCCAGGAGCTGGTGTGAGCCCCGAGGTGCAGGTGGGTCGGGGCAGGCAGGAGGCAGCAGCAGAGCCAAATCCTGGGGGCTCCCCCAGCACCCAGGGCTTTCCCTGGCCCCTTGGAGGGAGGGATGTAGGAAAGCTGGTCCTGCTGGAAGCACACATAGCAGTAACCACACCACTGGCTTACACTAGTAATGCTTCCCATAGAAATCATTAAATCCAAGTGGAAAACATTTCTATGTGACAATGCCCACTGAAGCCTGTTTCCTACCTCCAAACCCCAAGCACAGCAGTGCCCAGTCTGTCCCTCCCTGGAGCTTGCATTTAGAGGTGTCACTGCTGTCAGCTTTCCTGCTTTCCACGGGAGGAGGTTTATCCATAATTTGCAATGGGAAAAGCCCGGGCTGTTTGGCAAGACACATTATCCAGCTGCTGCTGACTGAGTTAAGCTAAATCAGCCAATAAGCCAGGAGAAACTTTGCAGCAACTGAGAAAGCCTTGAGTGGGAACCAGCTGCTTTAATGGAAATAAAAGCTCTGTTAACCCCTAGCTGAACAAACAATCTAACACTGCCTCAGGTATTACCCAGCTCCTCAGCCCCCTGCAAAGCCTGCTGGCAGTGCAGGATGGGCTGCACTGATCCCTCAGCTGAGGATTGCCCCCCAGTCCCTGGGCTGAACTCAGGACTCCAGCACAGTTACAGTGCAGGGTCAAGGCCAGAAAAGCAATGAGAAAGGGCAAATCCTCCAGATCCCTGTTGCCACTGGGACAATCTTATTGCTGGGAAGAAGGAGCCAGCCTGGTGCTGCCCAGCCACCACAACTCCTCCTCTCTACATCCAATCCTCTCCTTTTCAAATGCACCTACCCAGCCTGGTTCTGTTGCCCATTCCTCTATTTTTCTTCAGGCCGTCTTTAGGGCTGAATTATTTTGCAGATCTGGAGCCTTTTTGCACGTTTGGTTGTGTTTAATAGCAAAGCTGGCAGGACAGGATGTCCTGGGGTGAGGAGAGCCTGGTGCCAGCAGCAGCCTGTGCAGGGTGGCCCTTGGAAGGGAGCCACCAGCTCTGGGTGGCCTGGGGCCGTGGCTGGCCGTGCCCTACCCACCTGTAAAGGGTCGGGGGGGTGTTTAGGGGTGAAGGTGAGCACTGTTTTGGGTCGGGAGGGTGTTTAGGGTGAAGGTGAGCACTGTTTTGGGTCGGGAGGGTGTTTAGGGGTGAAGGTGAGCACTGTTTTGGGTCGGGAGGGTGTTTAGGGGTGAAGGTGAGCACTGTTTTGGGTCGGGAGGGTGTTTAGGGGTGAAGGTGAGCACTGTTTTGGGTCAGGAGGGTGTTTAGGGGTGAAGGTGAGCACTGTTTTGGGTCGGGAGGGTGTGTAGGGGTGAAGGTGAGCACTGTTTTGGGTCGGGAGGGTGTTTAGGGGTGAAGGTGAGCACTGTTTTGGGTCGGGAGGGTGTTTAGGGGTGAAGGTGAGCACTGTTTTGGGTCGGGAGGGTGTTTAGGGGTGAAGGTGAGCACTGTTTTGGGTCGGGAGGGTGTTTAGGGGTGAAGGTGAGCACTGTTTTGGGTCGGGAGGGTGTTTAGGGGTGAAGGTGAGCACTGTTTTGGGTCGGGAGGGTGTTTAGGGGTGAAGGTGAGCAGCACAGTTTAGGGGTGAAGGTGACACTGTTTTGGGTCGGGAGGGTGTTTAGGGTGAAGGTGAGCAGCACAGTTTAGGGGTGAAGGTGTTCCAGCTCCTTGTTCCAGCTCACAGCCCAGCCCAGCTGGCACTGGACCCTCCCCAGCCCCTGACCCCCCGGCTGAGCAGCTCAGTGAGCCAGCACCCAGCCCAGAGCAGGGTGAGGATGTCCTTCTCCTGTCCCCTGGTGTCCCAGCACCGGCTGCCAGAGCCCTGCCACCCCTGGGCACCCTGGGCAGGGTCTGTGTGAGCGCAGGGTGAGCCCCCAGCCCAGCGTGTCATTAGAGGGCAGCCATTTAATTTATTTTTTACTCACTGCAGTTAATTACAGCTGATGGCTCTGATTGTGCTGATCCCTGTGCTCCTCCCCAGCCCGGTAATCAGCAGCCCTGGCGGGGTCTGGTGGCAGTGCCAGCCCATGGGACTGTGGTGGCTTCGTTTGTGCTCCGCGTGGAGCCACTCACACGGCTCCTCCTCCGGGGCTCGGCTGCGGGACTCCCTGCCCTGCAGGACCAGGGGTCCCCTTTGTCCCCTGCAGGACCAGGTGTCCCGTTTGTCCCCTGCAGGACCAGGGGTCCCATTTGTCCCCTGCCCTGCAGGACCAGGTGTCCCCTTTGTCCCCTGCAGGACCAGGGGTCCCATTTGTCCCCTGCAGGGATGAGGTGTCCTGTTTGTCCCCTGCCCTGCAGGACGAAGTGTCCCGTTTGTCCCCAGCAGGACGAGATGTCCCATTTGTCCCCTGCAGGATGAGGTGTCCCGTTTGTCCCCAGCAGGACGAGGTGTCCCGTTTGTCCCCTGCCCTGCAGGATGAGGTGTCCCATTTGTCCCCTGCAGGATGATGTGTCCCGTTTGTCCCCAGCAGGACGAGGTGTCCCGTTTGTCCCCAGCAGAAAGAGGTGTCCCGTTTGTCCCCTGCAGGACGAGGTGTCCCGTTTGTCCCCAGCAGGACGAGGTGTCCCGTTTGTCCCCTGCAGGACGAGATGTCCCATTTGTCCCCTGCAGGATGAGGTGTCCCGTTTGTCCCCTGCAGGACCAGGTGTCCCCTTTGTCCCCTGCAGGACGAGGTGTCCCGTTTGTCCCCTGCAGGGATGAGATGTCCCGTTTGTCCCCAGCAGGACGAGGTGTCCCGTTTGTCCCCTGCCCTGCAGGTGCCTGGCCTGAGAGGGGCCGGGCTGGCAGAGCGCAGAGGTGGCACCGCTCCCTCCCGGGCTGGCGCATCCTCCCTGGGAAGTTTGGGAGATGTTTCCACCGGCTGTGCCGCGGCACGAGCGCTCGGAGCTGGGAAATGCCGGGGAAAGTGGGGCTGGGAATGAGCAGAGGCAGACAGCCTCCCTCCCCGTGCCTGCCTTCCCTCAGCGCACAGAAATGAGGCCGTGCCTCCCCAAATCCTGCCGATCGCCGTGGTTACGTGCCAGGAGGGTTCCCTCCTGCCCTCCTCGCCGCTGTTTTTCTCTCCTAGATGATGCTCTGGGTAACTGCCTCTATGATATCATCTGCTGAGGTCTTTGAATCTCTGCTTTGCATGAAAGACAAAGAATTCTCCACAATTAATGTGCTTTGAGGGTTTCCTGTCACAAGGAATGTAATTAACTCTTTGCTGGCCTAACTAATTTCTGCATTTTAAAAAGTAGCCTGATAATGACAAAAGTGGAGCACTCAATCCACAGGATAGCCATTAACGGCGCTCCAGCATTGTGCTGGCTGCATTCAGCCCACAATTACTGTCAGGGAATGGCTCTGGAAGCTGCTCCTTGTACGCAAACAACACTGTTCATTAAAGGCCACTTCCAATAACGCACCATCCATATTTGTAAGGAGTGTTTGAGAAAGGAAATAAAACCCTGCGCTCCCACGCCTGTGATACAACTATTGTTCTTTTGAAAAGAGACTTTTTCTGACAGATGTTGGCACAGTGGAGGATACGAGGTGCCTGTTGTAGGAGCTTGGAATCCAGGGATGAACAGCCGGGCTCAAGGAATCCAGGGGTGGAAAGCCGGGCTGAGGGAAACCTAAGTCCGTGTTAAATGGGAGGTGCTCACCTGGAAAAGGCTCACCCAGGGAAGGCTCCAGGCAGAGCTCAGAGCCCCTGGCAGGGCCTGAAGGGGCTCCAGGAGAGCTGGAGAGGGACTGGGGACAAGGCATAGAGGGACAGGAACCAGGGTTAGATGGAATATTGGGAAGAAATTCTTGGCGGTGAGAATGGTGAGATCCTGGCACAGGTGCCCAGAGCAGCTGGGGCTGCCCCTGGATCCCTGGCAGTGCCCAAGGCCAGGCTGGATGCTGGGAGCATTCTGGGACAGGGGAAGGTGTCCCTGCCATGGCAGGGGTGGCACTGGATGGGCTTTAAGGTCCCTTCCAAACAATCCTGGGATTCTATCCCATGACAAACTCGCTTTGCTGTGGCACCGAGCGCGGCTGCTCCCCCCACCCCGGACTGCTCCCCCTGCCCCCAACACCCCTGACATCCCCGAAATCCCCTGACACCCGACACCCCTGACACCCCCGACACCCCCGACACCCCGATATTCCCGATATTCCCGGTATTCCCGGTATTCCCGACCCCCGGTCCCCCGTCCCGCGGAGCCCCGGGCGGGGCCGGGCGGGCTCGGGGCGCTCGGCGCTTCCGCACGGCAACAGTGCCCCCTGTGGGCCGGCGGCGGCACTGCGGGGACAGCGCGGGGACAGCGCCGCAGGGACAGGGACAGGGACAGGGACTGGGACAGGGACTGGGACAGGGACAGGGACAGGGACTGGGACAGGGACAGGGACTGGGACTGGGACAGGGACTGGGACTGGGACTGGGACAGGGACAGGGACAGGGACATGGGGACAGGGACAGGGACAGGGACAGGGACAGGGACAGGGACTGGGACAGGGACACGGGGACAGGGACAGGGACCAGGAACAGGGACAGGGACAGCGTGACAGGGACAGAGGGACATGGACAGAGACAGGGACACATGGACAAGGACAGGGACACAAGGACAGGGACAGGGACAAGGACAGCGTGACAGGGACAGGGACAGTGGGACAGGGACAGGGACAGCGGGACAAGGTGACACTGGGACAGCAGGACACCGCATGGGACGCCAGGCACGGGAGTGGCACCGAGACCCCCCCAGAGCACGGGAACGGCACCAGGGCCCTGGCACGGGAACGCCCCGGCAGCAGGGACACCCCGGCAGCACCGGGACCCTCCCGGCAGCACCAGGACCCCCGCGGGGCTCACGGGGATCCCCCGCGGGAGCGCGGCCACCCCCGCCCCGTCACCGCCTTCCTTACAAAGCGGGCTTGGGAAAGGTTTCAGGAAAACGGCCGGCCCATCCTGGCATCTACTGGGTCAGACTTGACTCTGTGGGTTCCGAGCTCTTCATGTGCAAGAAAATTCCAAAGAACTCCAGATTTTAAGGAAAACATTAAATTTGATGGGAAGAAGAGAAGTCAGAGCATTTTGCACAAGTATTCTCTGGCTGTGTGTGGGGCTGGAGTCACCAGCACTGGAGGGGTTATTATTTATTAACATCTAACTATAGAAATGGATACAATTATTAAAATAAAAACATGCAAAAGATGTTGACTGCAACTCCCTGACAGGAGGGTGGAGGTGAGAAGGAGTTGGGCTCTGCTCCCTTCCAACAAGCCACAGGAAAGAGGAAACAGCCTCAAGTTGTGCCAGGGAAAGTTTAGGTTGGATATTAGGGAAAAATTCTCCTCTGAAGGGGCCGTCCAGCCCTGGCACTGTCCAGTGCTGGAGTCCCCATCCCTGGAGGGATTTCAAAGCCAGGTGGATGTGGCACTTGGGGACAGGGGTCAGTGGTGGCCTTGGCAGCTCTGGTAGAACAGTTGGACTCGATGGTCTCAGAGGGCTTTTCCAACCCAAAAGATGCCCCAGGCAGAGGAAAGTTCCCATCCTGGCATCCCTCTGGGATCGGCCAGGGCCTGCTTTGCCCCTGCCAGAGGTGGGCTTGGTGGCAGCCAGGAGTGAGAGCCGGGAATCAGCCCCTTGTCCCTGCTGAAGCCGTTGAAGCTGAGCAGGCAGAGCCCTCCAGGTGCTCAGGGGGGTGCCTGGGGGCTGTGCTGCACAGGTGGGGGTTGAGCAGACAAGGAAGAACGCCAGGAACAATTCCTGACCTGCAGTTCCTGGGCCTGAATATACAGAATGGCCGAAGAGGGGAATTTCTAAGCTCACAGAGAAATTCCAGGCTGGGGCTGAGGAGGACCTGGGGATGGAGCAGCTCTCCTGCCACAGGAGTCATTCTCAAAATAACTTTTGCTCCTCCAGCATCAAAACTTTATTTGGTTAAGATTTTACAAAAGAAAATCTTAATAATAATGAAAAAGAGAAATAAATATGTTGTTGACCTTGTAAAATCCCAGTGTGGCTATTTAACTTAATGGCACTGCACATGCTGATAAATCCCATGGGATCCCTCCCCCCTTCTCCCTAGTGGGATAAACACGGTTTGTCATGTTGAGGGAGCACTCTGTAGTGCAGGAATAATCAGAACATATTGTTGGATCCAATTTTCTATCATTTACTTTTTGCTGTCAAACAAAAGTAGAGCCCAGCGCACAATTGAGTCATGGGTGGAAGGAGAATTAGCCCTGTAATGCCAACAACTTTTGGAGGTAGAAGTTGAGGGCTGCAGCCTGCATTAACTGCCATTGTCTGCTGCCCTCACGGATGCCGTGAAAGGATTTTGATTTTCATTGTTACGCACTTTGCGTGTTGCTCTATTAAACCAGTGGGCCCCTTCCCTCCTTGTTCTCCCTGCAGCTGATCTAAAAGGCCTTTTGAAAGGAGCCTGGCCTGGCGCAGACAAAGCCCGATTCTCCATCCAAAGGGGTTTGTGCGCTCCGCCAGAGCCTCGGCCCGAGCCCCGCCAGCCCGCAGCTCCCGGAGCCGCTCCCGGAGCCGCTCCAGCGCCGCTTCCTTCACCGTGTGTACCGTGGCACTCTCGGTGAGCGCCGGTAGCGGCGGAGATTTACACCTTTCTGTCACCGCCGGCGTTTGTCACCGCCAGCCCGCCCGGCGCAGGGCACGGCAGGCGAGAGAGCGGCTCCGCTTGGCCCGGGCCCGAGAGATCCCTGCGGGGTGGCTGGGCTGGCACCGGGCATGGCACCGGGGCTGGCACCGGGGCTGGCACCGGGCATGGCACCGGGGCAGCAGGGAGCCGAGGGCAATGCCCAGGGATGGGCTGGGCTGGCACCGGGGATGGCACCGGGGCTGGCACCGAGGCAGCAGGGAGCCGAGGGCAATGCCCGGGGATGGCCATGCTGGGGCTGGCACTGGCTGGGCAGGGATGACAGTGCTGCTGCCGGGCAGCCCGGGGCTCCTGGGGACAGGAAGGTGCCCGGGGCCGCAGGGCACACCGAGGCACCGAGGGCTCCCAGCCCCTCGGCTCTGCCCTCTCCTGCTCCTGGCAAAGCCCAGAGCGCCTCTGCAGCCAGTGCTGCCCAACACCTTGTGCCCTCTGTTGGTGTCCTGGGAAAAGGAGAGGAAAATGGAAAGGGAAAAGGGAAAAGGGAAAAGGGAAAAGGGAAAAGGGAAAAGGGAAAAGGAAGGGAAAGGTAAAAAAGGATAAGGATAAGGATAAGGATAAGGATAAGGATAAGGATAAGGATAAGGATAAGGATAAGGATAAGGATAAGGATAAGGATAAGGATAGTGAAAGGGGAAAAAGAGGAAAAGGAAAAGGAAAAGGAAAAGGAAAAGGAAAAGGAAAAGGAAAAGGAAAAGGAAAAGGAGGAAAGAGAACAGGAAAGGGAAAACCAAAGGGGATAAAGAAGGAAAAGCATAGGAATTAAGTATAAGAATAATCACAGAATAGAATCACAGAACCATTAAGTTGGAAAAGAGCTCCAAGATCACTGGCCTCGAACATTGAGCGATCACTGTCTTGTCACCTTGAGGTGGCCTGAGGCGGGCATGTGGCATCCTGGCGGAGTCACAGCCCCGGGTGCAGACTGCCAGGTCAGATGGACACAAACATCCACCGGAACGGGAGAGCAAACCCCCAGGGGGGAAATTCCTCGGGGCTGAGCACCTGGGATGTGTTTTGCAGCACCTTAACCAAGACCCCGAGTGCTGGCAGAGCAGACGGGGAAAAAACTCTCTCAGCTTTTACTCCTTTATGAGAATTCCACCGAACTCCCTCCAGGGCTTTGCCGGTCCCTGTCCCAGCAGCCTCTCCCGGACCATTGTCTGGCGAAAGGCGGAGGCGCAGCCAGCCCTTGCTGCTCTTTGTCCGGCATCCAGTCCGTCTGGCATCTGACATTCGAGCGCGGCGGCGCCGGGGGCTCCGCTCGCCCGGAGCGGCCGCCAAAAACCCGAGCGGGGCGTGCCAAGGGGGCAGCGGCTTCCGAGCCAATGGCTGCTGCCTGGAGAGATGGAATATGCTAATCCAGGGGCTTTCGAGACGGGAACGCTGAGGAGGAGGCGGTCTGCAGGGGCTGCGATGGAAAGCAGAAGGCGCGGGACTGGTCCCAGCCCGGCTCCCGAGCGCTGCAGCCCCGGCGGTGCGGGCTGTGCCTGAGCTGCCCCGCGGAAGGCGAAATGACTCAGAAATGGAGAGGCCGGAGCAGGACGAGGCACAGCACGGCTCCGAGGGGCCGCAGCGCTCACGTCTGAGCGCTCCAACACGCGTTTTAAAGCACCTCATGCAACACATAAAAAATAATGATTTTGAGACAAATTAAGCTGTAACAGCATCAAATCAGTTTGTCTACACAGCTAATGTGTTGATTAATGTCCTTTTAGGACTGAGACATTCATTTTTATCTCATTATTCAACTCGGTGTTTTCCCATAGCTATTGAATAAGAATGTGATTATTGCTCAAAATTATCATAGAACTGTAGAATGGTTTGGCTTGGAAGGGACATTAAAATCCATCCTGTCCCACCCCTGCCATGGCAGGGACACCTCCCACTGTCTCAGGTGATCCCAGCCCTGTCCAGCCTGGCCTTGGGCACTGCCAGGGATCCAGGGGCAGCCCCAGCTGCTCTGGCAATCCCAGCCCAGCCAGCAATTCCCAGTTCCCAATCTCCCACCCATGCCTGCCCTCTGGCACTGGGAGCCATTCCCTGGCTCCTGTCCCTCCAGCCCTTGTCCCCAGTCCCTCCAGCTCTCCTGGAGTCTCTTTTGGTACTGGAAGGAGCTCTGAAGTCTTCACAGAGCCTTCTCTTCTTCTCCAGGTGAACACTCCCAGCCCTCCCAGCCTGCCCCTCTGGATGCCATCCTTTTCCTTGAATGGCATCCCTTCCCCTGGATGCCATCTTTTCCCATGGAATGCCATCTCTTCCCTGGGTGCCATCCCTTCCCTGGAATGCCAGCCCTTCCCTGGGGTGCCATCTTTTCCCCTGGAATGCCAGCCCTTCCCTGGATGCCATCCCTTCCCTGGGTGCCATCCCTTCCCTGGAATGCCAGCCCTTCCCTGGAATGCCATCCCTTCCCAGGGTGCCATCCCTTCCCTTGATGCCATCCCTTCCCTGGGTGCCATCCCTTCCCTGGAATGCCATCCCTTCCCTGGGTGCCATCCCTTCCCTGGAATGCCATCCCTTCCCTGGAATGCCAGCCCTTCCCTGGGTGCCATCCCTTCCCTGGAATGCCATCCCTTCCCTGGAATGCCATCCCTTCCCTGGGTGCCATCCCTTCCCTGGATGCCATCCCTTCCCTGGAATGCCATCCCTTCCCCTGGGTGCCATCCCTTCCCTGGGTGCCATCCCTTCCCTGGGTGCCATCCCTTCCCTGGAATGCCATCCCTTCCCCTGGGTGCCATCCCTTCCCTGGGTGCCATCCCTTCCCTGGAATGCCATCCCTTCCCCTGGATGCCATCCCTTCCCTGGAATGCCATCCCTTCCCCTGGGTGCCATCCCTTCCCCTGGAATGCCATCCCTTCCCTGGGTGCCAGCCCTTCCCCTGGGTGCCAGCCCTTCCCTGGGTGCCATCCCTTCCCCTGGGTGCCATCCCTTCCCCTGGAATGCCATCCCTTCCCTGGGTGCCAGCCCTTCCCCTGGGTGCCAGCCCTTCCCTGGGTGCCATCCCTTCCCTGGAATGCCAGCCCTTCCCTGGGTGCCATCCCTTCCCTGGAATGCCAGCCCTTCCCTGGAATGCCATCCTTTCCCCTGGGTGCCATCCCTTCCCTGGGTGCCATCCCTTCCCTGGAATGCCAGCCCTTCCCCTGGGTGCCATCCCTTCCCTGGAATGCCATCCCTTCCCCTGGATGCCATCCCTTCCCTGGATGCCATCCCTTCCCTGGGTGCCAGCCCTTCTCCCATGGTGGTGACTGCCATGCACACCTTGGTGTCCCCAAAGTGCTGATGCTGCCCTGGCACACTCAGGTCCTCCCAGGAGGATCTCCTCTCTGGTTTAATTTTATTTATTCACTGAAATTGTAACTGGCCTCTGAATGACAAATTGTTACTCAGAACCAATTGCTGTGGACGTTAAAAATAATGATGGCCTCTTTCAGGATTCATTCTCTTTTTGGACTTAATTGCTAATTTAATTGCTAAGTTGAGAGGTAGAGACCCTCAAAAACAACATGAAAGAAAACTTGGCTGTTCTGGGTTGCTCAATGATTTTTAGGGACATTCCACTTAGTTCCTAAATAAGCTGTGATTCTGCAGCAATTTGTTTTAGCACTCTTGTATGGGAGGAAAGCTAAGGTGGTTTCAAATTTTTGATTTTTTTTTTTTTTTTTTTTGTATTTTTTCAGGGTCTTTTAATCTAATAAAAGTAAAATGAAAAGAAATATATAACAGCCTAGTTCTTTTTGATGCCTCACTCCAGGCAGAGTTTTTTAATGAGGAATTAAAGGTTGGACTCGACGATCTTGGAGGTCTTTTCCAACTTAATCATTCCACAATTCCATGAGTTGCACGAAGGTGCAGATTCAAAGCACCTGCAGGAGCATCTTTGGATGCTCTTTTGCAGAACCATAAAAAGGGGAAAAGCTGTGTTCCCCAAGGCAAGGTGAGTCCACTGGGGCACCCGAACTCCCCAAGGACTCCCCAGCTGTGCTGACCATTCCCAGCATTGGCCTGCCTGGCCTCAGCCAGGCGCTTTCCCGGGCTCAGGCTGTCTCCAGGGAGAGGGGAGGGTACCAGCCCCCAGCCCACCGCTTCCAGCTGGGCTGGACTGGCCCCAGTGCTCACCAGCACTGGGAAATTCTGCCCTGAGCTGCTCCTGCCTCTCATCCCGCGCAGGCAGAGCCGTGGGTGCACAGACGCTGTGGAGGAGGTATCAGGTCTGCTTAGCTTGATTGAGAAAGGTTAATTACATGTGAAATGAGACTGGGATTCAGGCTGTGTTTGCTCTAGATTTTGTGTAATGTTATATCAACACTGGGATTCTCTGTTATTCTATTAACAAAATAAATTCATTTTGTTTGGTTTCATTTTACTGTTGTTTTAATCCCACTGAACATTTATACTGTTATTTAATTTTACTAAACATGTGTGGATAGTAAAATACCTACAGAATTAAACTACCCAAGGATATTAAAGTGATCCAGTTCTCATGGAGATTTGATCTGCTAATTAGCCACACCAATTTTATGGATCATTGCAGCGCACTTAAAATGTATTGTTATATGTTCATAATCTTTCCTTAATGAGCTTTTATTGAGAGCACAGGGCAGCCTCGGCGCGCTGCTCGGCACCGGGGCTGCCTCAAACCTGAGCCCGCCCCTGCCCAGCCCAGCGCCGCGGGCAGGGGGCAGGGTTTGGGGTCAGAGAGGGGCAGGGTTTGGGGTCAGAGAGGGGCAGGGTTTGGGGTCAGAGAGGGGCAGGGTTTGGGGTCACAGAGGGGCAGGGTTTGGGGTCAGAGAGGGGCAGAGTTTGGGGTCAGAGAGGGGCAGGGTTTGGGGTCACAGAGGGGCAGAGTTTGGGGTCAGAGAGGGGCAGGGTTTGGGGTCACAGAGGGGTAGGGTTTGGGGTCAGAGAGGGGCAGGGTTTGGGGTCAGAGAGGGGCAGAGATTGGGGTCAGAGGGGGCAGGGTTTGGGGTCACAGAGGGGCAGGGTTTGGGGTCAGAGAGGGGCAGGGTTTGGGGTCAGAGAGGGGCAGGGATTGGGGTCAGAGGGGGCAGGGTTTGGGGTCAGAGAGGGGCAGGAGCCCAGCCCTGCAGGGTTTGGGGTCAGAGAGGGGCAGGAGCCCAGCCCTGCAGGGTTTGGGGTCAGAGAGGGGCAGGGTTTGGGGTCAGAGAGGGGCAGGAGCCCAGCCCTGCAGGGTTTGGGGTCAGAGAGGGGCAGGGTTTGGGGTCTCAGAGGGCAGGAGCCCAGCCCTGTGGGGTTTGGGGCCAGAGAGGGGCAGGAGCCCAGCCCTGCAGGGTTTGGGGTCAGAGAGGGGCAGGAGCCCAGCCCTGCAGGGTTTGGGGTCTCAGAGGGGCAGGAGCCCAGCCCTGCAGGGTTTGGGGTCACAGAGGGGCAGGGTTTGGGGTCAGAGAGGGGCAGGAGCCCAGCCCTGCAGGGTTTGGGGTCAGAGAGGGGCAGGAGCCCAGCCCTGCAGGGTTTGGGGTCTCAGAGGGCAGGAGCCCAGCCCTGCAGGGTTTGGGGTCTCAGAGGGCAGGAGCCCAGCCCTGCAGGGTTTGGGGTCTCAGAGGGCAGGAGCCCAGCCCTGCAGGGTTTGGGGTCTCAGAGGGGCAGGAGCCCAGCCCTGCAGGGTTTGGGGTCACAGAGGGGCAGGAGCCCAGCCCTGCAGGGTTTGGGGTCAGAGAGGGGCAGGGTTTGGGGTCAGAGAGGGGCAGGAGCCCAGCCCTGCAGGGTTTGGGGTCAGAGAGGGCAGGAGCCCAGCCCTGCAGGGTTTGGGGTCACAGAGGGGCAGGAGCCCAGCCCTGCAGGGTTTGGGGTCAGAGCAGCCCCGGGCTCTGTCAGCCCCCTGGCCGTGGGCCCTGCAGAGGGGAGCAGATCCTGCTGCAGCTCAGCCAGGGCTGCAGCCCCAGGCTGGTGTTACAGGACGGGGGCTGGGGCTCCGGGAGAGCTGGGAATGCTTTCATCCCGGGGTGGGGTGCTCTGGGAACCAGGGATCTGCACGCCCGGGCCCCTCTCCATGGCCAGATCTAACCAGAGGGAACCTTCCTCACCCCCGCAGGTTATCTTTGGCCTGAACATGCACAAACTAGAATCAGGAGGATGCTGGAGGTGTGACAGTCCCCCTCTAATGAGAGAGAGGGGACAGTGCAGGAGTCCCAGCAGCACTGGGCTCCATTTTTGGCTGGCACAACTCGCAGGTCCCCTCCTGCAGCCCTCTGGGTTTGGGACCATGGCCCGTGTGGGTGCCCAAAGGGTTCTGCCATCAGGGATTATATCCTAACGCCAGAGCCACTGGGGTCACTTTTTCATGGGTGGCATTGTGACAAGTGTGGGGATCCCTGAGGGAGCTGGGGTAGCACCCCCTGCCCAGTGAGCTGCTGATGTGCTCTGCTCCCCGCGGATCTGCCTCACCTGGGGGTCTCTGGTTTTCCTCCAGGGCAGGAGGGACCAGGGGCCGTGGTGCCTTGGCAGGAGATCACTGAAACCCGGAATGGCTGAGGCTGGAAAATCCCTCTCAAACCATCCAGTCCAACTATTCCCCAGCACTGCCCAGGCCACCACTGCCCCATGTCCCCAAGTGCCACATCCGCACTGTTTTTAACTCCCTCCAGGCCTGGGGACTCCGCCCCTGCCTGGGCAGCTGTGCCAGGGCTGGACAAACCTTTTCTTGAAGGAATTCTCCCAATATCCGAGCTAGCTCTCCCGCGACAGCCCAGGGCTGAGCTTTGTGCCGGGATGGAGGCAGGGATGCAGGATGGGTGGGGAGCTGTGGCATCGGGGTGAGCACGACCCTCAGCTGCTCCGGGGGTCCCGGGACCCCGGCCCGCCCCACCCCGGCTGCTTCCACGGGCCTCGTCCCCGCTGCCGTGGTGGGGCTGCTGCCTGATTAATTAGGGAGGAGAAGCTGGCGAGCCGAGAGCGAATCGCAGATCAGAGTGTGCTGTTTGGCGCCGGCACGGGCTCATTTAACAATTCAAGGGTCACTACCTGCAAAAGTGAGGACAGCGCTTACAAGCGCGCCGATCCCGCCAGCGACAATGTGCGCGTCGGGATAATGAACTTAAAACAATCGTAATTAGCAGGCCGAGACAAAGGATTAAAATTAAACCTGGACGCCGCGGTGCGTGCGGCTGCCTTGTAGAGCAGCGCCAAACCAGCTTAATCCATTTTAATTGGGCCGGGCCGGGCGCGGCGGCGCGGGTCGGGGTCGGCGCCTGCGGAGCCGCGATACATCGGGCGGGCGCGATAAGGCCCGCGGTGTGCGGGGACACGGCCCGCCCCGCGTCCCCGGGGAGCGGGTGTCAGCGTGTCCGGGGCCGGCGGGGCGCCCCCGCTTTGTGCCGCCGTTGTCATTGACTGATCGGGCCCTTTGAGCGCGCTTTCAGAGTCAATGGACCCACCTGAATAGATGAAAGGCAGACGGCTCCTGACAAACAAGGGGCTGCGGAATATTCATTGTGCATCTGCGAGGGAAAGATTAATGTATTAGAAATTAAAATGGGCCCGGGCTGTATGATCTTGCTCTAACACTTGGCCAGACCTGTGTCACCCACCGCGAGCGCCTGAAGTCGGCAGACAATCCTGCCAAGGTAGTGGGAATCATTAAGCGTCCGGCTATTGTGCGCGGTGAATAATAAAACTTTCCCCCATTCTTTGCCCGGAGCTGACAATGAATAATTCCGGAGCTATTTGCAATGTTAACAGCACCTATCTTGCCCATCCATTCCTTCACGATAAGGATGGAAATATGCATTTCAACAGTCTGCACAGATAGTGATTCACAGGCGCTTCAAAGGACACCTGCCACTCAAGCGAAGGGCTGTCAGTCTCCCGCCGCCGCCGCTGCCAGCAAAATGGCGAAAAAGATTATCTGCACTTTATTCCTTTTCTCCTCCGATTATAACACCGGTACGTTTGCCATCGACTGACAAGTGATTTACACTCGCTGCTGTAACGTGGTTAAGCTAGGAAAAGCTATTCTCTCAGGCAGCCCTTATTCCTTCAAGGTTTACAGCTGTATCCAATCCCCTATCGCCGTGTGATCGCCGCCGTACAGAACGCCATGCGGGCTGATATTAGGAGCGTTTAATCTGTTTGCTGACAGAAAGGTGACAGTGATAAAGTCCCGTCTCTGGCGCCAGGGCCTGGCCAGCTCAGCCGACTTTTACACAGCAGGAGGGTGGCCGAACTTCGGGGCTCTGACGGGAGAGGCTCCAGACGCCTCCACAGTATGTCCTGTGAACAGACACTGCTTATGGCACTCCTTTTGGGTGGGAGAGGGGTGAGCTGTGGATGTCCCAGTCCTGGCAGGGCCCAAGGCCAGGCTGGCCAGGGTTTGGAGCAACCTGGTCTAACAGGCAGTCGCAGCCCGTGGCAGGGGGTGGACATGAGATTCAAGGTCCCTTCTGGCCGAAACCAGCCCGGGATTCTCTGATCCCGTGAGCCTGGAGCCTGTCACCACGGTCTCCTGCCAGCACACAGGTGGAGAACAGCCCCTGGCCTTGCACCCTTCACCCCTGGCAGCTGTCCTGACCATGCTGTGCCCGTGATTCCTGCACCCCGGAGCCAAACAGCTCCCAGGCAGCCACAGGCCCTGCCAGCAGCACAGCAGCTGCTCCTGCTCCACTCTGGGTGCTCCCAGGGCAAAAACAAACAAGAAAAACTCTGCTGCAGTGCTCCCATTTATCTGAAATATTTTCCAGATTATTTGCTTGAAATTCTTCCTCCACAATCTTCCCATTGTGCCTGTCAGGGGGACACCCTGAACAGCGGGGCTGTTCTCCATCAATGCCCACTTTCTTTTGGCACCAGCCACAGGAATACTGGCAGTGACTCAGAGCAGCAGCTCCAGCTCTCTCCGGTGAGAAGCAGTTGGAGCTGGGGAGGAAGAGGCACTGTGGCTCCGTGTGCCCCGGCGGCACCGCTCTCACCACGCTGACACTCACCAGCCACGCTGGGCGGGGGCTGGGGACACCAAAGCCCCCCGGTGTCCCTGCTCCGTGTGCTGGCAGAGGGTCCGTGCTGGCACAGCCTTGGCGGCCCAACAGCAGCAGCTGCTCTGGTGCCAGGGCCAAAGGGCAGCCAGAGCAGGGCTGGGCAGCGGGGCTGGGCAGGGTCCCTGTCCCACCAGAGCTCTCCAGTGGAGCTCAGCTGTGCTGACCTCAGCTGGGAGCCCAGGCTAATGAGTCACGGGTTAATTAATCTGATCCCAGTAAATGGAGGGCTTGGAAACAGGGTCCTGCAATCCCCAAAGCTTGCAAGAGCTGGAGGGGTGCAGGAGCTGTGTCCTGGGAGATGTGCCTGAGACCAGGATCCAGGAATGCTGGAGCAGCACAGGGACCGTGTTGGAACTCTGATGGCTGAAAACTCCAGGCTTTCTGAATTTAACCCTCAACCTCTCCTGAGCTTTATTCCCCTGACCTTGGGGCAAGAAAGAGCCTGGTATTCCAACAGGACCAGGGTCCCCAGGAACCCCTGCAGAGCCCTGCTCCCTCCGTGGCCCCATCCCTGTGTGAGCCCAGCTGTCCCTGAGCCGGACAAAGCGGGCATTCTCTGTGGCCATGCCGTGCTGGAAATGCTGACTCACAGGGACACGTGTGCCCTGCCACCCTGCCAGGCACCGGGGTCCCCCCCAGCAGCCCCCACGGCCCCAGGGCAGGGCAGCCTCCAGAGCCCAGGGGATGTCCTGCCTCCATCCAGGAGCTCACACACTCATGGTCCCAGGTTTCCTCCCACGTGGAGGAGAAGGTCTCCTGCGCTGGGGGCACAGCAAGGCCACGTGGAGATCTCTCCCTGAAGGGGAACTATTAAGGTTGCATGAAAATACAGTGTCTGCTGTGGTGTTTAAAGGAAAAAAACAGTCCTCAGGTCAGTGCCCAGACCAACAATCTGCTCCAGAGCAGAGTCAGCCCGTGTGTGCTCAGGAATGCGGTGTCAGGGCACGCTGGGGTGGGTGCTCCAGCACTGCCCCCACCCTGCAGCCCCCCAGCTCATCAGCTCCAGGACCAGGGGCCTGCCCTGCCCCTCTCTTTGGGAATGGTGCCCTGTCTCTGTCACTGCAGAGCTGGAGCAGCTCCGTGAGGCCTCACCAGTGCAAGGACACCGTTGGTCTCCCGGGGCTTGGCTCCGTGTCCCTACCACAGAGCAGACTACAGTCAGCACTGCTTTTTAGCAGAACCCAAGAGGAGGAGACCAGGGAGCAGGAGCTGTGCCCACGGCTGTGAATAACACAGGTTTGTGCCAAGGAGGTGCTGGTTTTAGGACTGTCTCTTTGACCTGCACAGAGACATTCTGCTCCACAACAGAGGGACTTGAGCAGAGCCCCGGCACTGGCCAGGGCCCTGTGGAATGTGGAAGGTTCTGGTGCCCAGGGGCGCATTCCCAGCACTGTCTCTGAGGCTGTGGGTCCCTGTGGATGCATCTGCAGTCAGCCCTCAGCAGTATCTGCTTGTACACAAACATTTGGACCGAGGTGCCATCAGTTCCAGAAGCACACAGGATCCCCATTCCAGCTGATGCATTCCCTGGAGTGAGGGTGGAAGTGATCTGGCTTGTGCTGGCAGCTCTTAAGCTCAATTTGAGAGGGAATTCAGCCTCCGTCCCACTAAATTATCCAGCGAGGGCTGAACCCTATTTTTCTTTTGAAGAAGAACAAGGGCGCTGAAATAATTTGTGGATCTGGGATCCTAATCTTAAATAATTCTTACCATTTAAAACAGTTTTTGCAGGAAATATTTTATAGTTAGAGAAATAGTTTTTGACATTTTGGGGGGAAAAGAACAATGGACCGTTTACAGGTCTACACAGTAGATTAATGAATCTAATTGAGTCTGTAGGGAAATGCTTCAGTTTAACTACTGGAACTAATTTATACATTCACTACATCGTAATAAGTCAATTTAAGTTTCTGGAAATAAAACTGGATATCCTGGGTATAGATTTGAACTATAAATTTCTGCAAGAAAGGAGTCTGTGTGTTCATTATACATTGTAAAATTACCATATGGACCTGTCAACACTTCTTAGCACAGCTTTGTAATAATGTCATTTAGTTTAACATTGTAATGTGCCAGCTGAATTAATGTGTGTGGCACAATGAACGCCTCCCACCGCCGGCTCGGGATGGGGGGGCAACTTTTGAAAGGCTTTCCTACGCTAAAGAGTTTTGTCTGTGTTTGCACAGCCGATATCTGGCCTCTGATCAGGTGTTACCGGCACAGGTGAGTGCCCGGGGCTGCTCGGCTCCGGCAGCTGCTGCTGGAGCCCCGGGATCAGTTTCGGAGCAGCAGAACCTGACTGCCGTGGGCAGGCACAGCAGAGCCCTCAGCCCGGCTGCAGCACCGCTCACGGGCTTCTCCTCTCGCTGTGGCTGCCCAATTCCTCCTCCTCCTCCCTCGGTTGTTTGCAGCCCACAGCCGCCGCTCTGCTGCCTGCCGGCTGAGGAACAGACACCCCTGGCTCCAAACCCTCCCGTCCCTGCTGCACTTCCAGCTCCCCACTTTCTGTGATGTGCTCGGGACCCTTTCTCACTCATCTCGTCAGAAAATGGAAGTGCTCAGTGGTAAATAGAGACAGAAGCAGCAACATTCCCATTCCGTGCTGGTGGGTTTCTGGGGGCGTTGGTGCAGAGACATCTCAGACTGGAGCCTGGACTGGCTGCCCAGACCTGCGTCCAGCTGACAGCTCACCTGAGAGCACCTGAGCCACATCCCCGTGGCAGAGCAGCTGGGTGAGCCCCTTTTCCTGTGTCTCTCTGTCCCACCCAGCCTGTGCCCCACGGGAGCCCCCCGCCCAGCCTGGGGGGTGAGAGGGGCCCAGCTGCAGAGGGTCAGGGGTCCCTGCTCGCTGACAGCAGCACTGGGTGCAGGGGTTCCCCAGCACACCTGCCCCTCTCCCACTTTTACTGCTGTAGGACACCCCAGGACCACGCTCAGCTCCTGAAGGCCTGGGAAGAGCAGCACCAGCCCGCAGGGTGTGTGCCAGACGGGTCTGCCAGGGGGAAAAACAGGCACTGCAGAAAGGCTGAAATTCCTTGCTGTGTCCCAGACCCAATCCTGCTCCGGCCTGGACAGAGCATTCCAAGGGCAGAAGTAACAACAGAAAGGCACACACAGAACCCATAATCATCCCTACAGCCTGCAGTGGTGCAAGGATCCAAGGAAAAACTCCTTTAGCAACCCAAAAACCAATCCTGCAGCACCGACCGTTCTTGCTACCGGAGCTGAGGGGAGCTCCTCCCGAGGATGCTCCACATAAATCAACCAACATTTCTCCCTTTGTCCTTTATTTGTCTAATTCTTTGCTTTCCTCCCCTCTCCTTCTTCTCTCAGCAGCCTTGGGAGGTGACACTGGAGATCTCATAGAACTCTAAGGCGTGTGGCCGCAGGAGGGGAGGGCAGGCAGACTTCTGCCTAAAAGGGGAAAATGCACTTGCTAATGTCCCAGCAATCGGGCTGCGGGCAGCCAAGTGTGCGGCTTTCCCTCTCTTTGCTGGGGCCGTGTGCCCGAGCAGCAGCAGCAGCAGCAGCAGCAGCAGCGGCAGCAGCGGCAGCAGCGGCAGCAGCAGCAGCAGCAGCAGCAGCAGCAGCAGCAGCAGCAGCAGCAGCAGCAGCAGCAGCAGCAGCAGCAGCAGCAGCACGTACCTGCCGCGGCGCGCTGCCGGCGCGCACAAGCTGCAGAGATGCTGTCTGATTTCCCTGAGGACGCAGCCGGGAAGGCTAGAGGAATCGCTGAAATTCCTACCTCAGTGAATTAGCAGAACAGGCTAATCCCCGCAAAGAGAGAGGATTTAGGATTTGACTCTGGGTTCTTTATCCAATTGCACAAATCTGCGCAGCCCGGCCGCGCCGGAGCGCCGGAGCTCCGGGTCAGCGGCTCCGCCGGCGGCGCGCGGATCAGAGGGCTCCTCTTCGGGGTGGTGGGGAAACAGACCCAGTCTGGGTAATTAAATACTGTAACTGAGCCTTGGCATCGCTAATTACGTATTAAAATCCAGCGGCTATTTACATTTCTGCGCCTGGATTTCTACTGGAAGCCGACGGTTAATGTCACCACTTATGCAAACCCGATGGCATCTGCCTGTAAAAGGGTGATTGTAAAAGCTGAGCACTTTACCTATAAATTCATCTCGCTAATAAGCAACGCGCTCGTGACTGAAAGTCAAAGAGTCTTTGGAAAGTAGTTGGGTGTTTTATTTCCTTTAAAAAAAAATGTATCTGATGGCAGGCAGGCAAGTTCTGGAGAGCAGCGCGAGTGTCGGAGTGCCAGCGCCGAGCTCGGTGATCCCGGGCAGGGTGATAAATAGCGGCTCCTCAATTACATCTCTGCTTTATTCCCCAAGTGACTTGTATTCGGGTTGATATACAGGCGCTGTGATTGCACTTGTTTCCCACTGCAAGGGAAATGCCCTTCATGAAAACGTTATTAATTAGGCGGAGCTGTAATTGCGGGAACGCGGTGGGAGTGGCGGGCGGCTCTGCCGTGCCCAGGTAGCGCATCCCTGGCACCGGCAGAGCGCTCCCACACGCGGGACAGCCTGGCTGGAGCCGGGGGCGCACAGCCCCTTCCCAAACCGCTTTGGCTCCCTCTGGAAACGCCCATTCCCCGTGTCCGAGGGAGATTTTTTCCCATTTATCGTGCGGCCCTTGTTTCCCTTTAATAAACCTGTAATTGTACATGCTCACGGGTATTTGCCGTGCTTCACGCCTTGACATCTCCTGCCTGAACCTTCTCCAGGTCAAGAGAGGTCACGAGTCAGTAATGATTTCCCAAGAGCCCCAACCCAGAATCTATTTTTTTTATTTGGAATATCTTTTATTTAATTAACCACTGGGCCAGGCAGACGGTGTGTCCTGCACACCCTGCCAGTACAGGGAATATCTCAGTGAATTTCCAGGGGAGGATTTCTCCCTCCCACTGCGCCAGGAGGGCAGTGCCCACAGAACCCTGCTCTGGGCTCCTGCTTCCTTTCCCCCTCTCTCCTTCTCTCTCTTTTTAATTATGAAAATCAAGGAACCCATAATTCCCATGGCAGCTGTGACTACACACAGACTTAACCATAAACTGTGCAGCAAATGCCTGGTTTGTGGAAAATCCTGTTCTCTGACATATGTTTCTCATTACGGGGTAGATCTGCAAAGGAACAAGGCTGGTTCCTCCGGCAGGTGCAAAGTAGAGCCCTGCATTTCCCGTGCCCCGCTCTGCACCTGCAGCCCAGCCCGTGGAGGGACGAGGGAGGCTCTGCCTTCCCTTTGCCATGCAGGCAGAGGAGCAATCCCTGCGTCCCCGTGCCCGTCACACGCCCCCGAGGGATGTCTGGGAATGCAGCACGGCAGTGCTGGGAATAACCCGGGGCAGGGAAAGGTGTCCCACGGCAGCGGGTGGAACGGGGAGGGGAACCCAAACCATTCTGGGATTCCTCCCGAGGGGCAGGGGAGGGGCAGGTGACAGGGCTCGAGGGAATGGCTGGACCTGAGTCAGGAGAGGTTTAGGTTGGATGTCAGGAAAGGCTCTTCTCCCAGAGGGTTGTTGGGCACTGCCCAGGCTCCCCAGGGAATGGGCACAGCCCCGAGGCTGCCAGAGCTCCAGGAGGGTTTGGACAGTGCTCTCAGGGACAGGGTGGGACCTGTGGGACAGGTGGGCTGTCCTGTTCAGGACCACGAGCTGGATCAATGATCTTATGGGCCCCTTTCAACTCAGCATATTCTCTGATTCTACGGCTGTCCAGGTCTCTGAGTGTCCCTCAAGTCCCAGGAGTGAGCTGTGAGGTCTGGGCTGCTGCGCTGGGACCTGTCCCTTGACATGTCACCCAAGAGCAGGGGCTGAGCAGTGACAACCCTGCAGCAGCCGAGCAGGATCCCAGAGGGCAGGAGTGGGAGCAGGGGAGGTTCGTCCTCATCTGGGCAGTGGGATGGTGACAGTCTGGGGAGCTGGTGAGCGGTGCCCCCACCGACCCTGACTCCCATCCCTGAGCAGGAGCAGCTCAGCCCCGCGGTCCTGCCGGGCTCCGCCACTGAGTCCTCCTCCGCCTCCTTCCCCATGTAAAGAACGCTTCCTCCCCCTCCTGGCTGCTCTAATTCCATCCTTCCATGGCATTAACTGTGCATTCCTGCTCTCCCACCGTCATTTTCATTTCAGCTCCTTTCCTACATCCCGTGTCTCCATCCAAAATTCCTCACGTCGTAGGAAGTTCAAAAACTTCAGCAGCAGCAGCAGCAGGTTGCAAACAGAACAGAGAATTTCGTGTTAGTCCAAAGGGGGTTGGCAAACCCACGGGCCAGGAGAAGGAAAGTTTCTGTTTCCTGCAGAGGCATCAGTCTCCTGAAGGAAGCGCTGCACGGGATGGATCTCACAGCTCAGCGCAGACAAGGACTCTCTGGGGGTGCAGCCCTGCCTTCACCCCAGCCATCACCTTCCTCACACCCTTCTCCCGCGCTGAGCAGCACCAGGCCCCTGGCCCTGGCCGTGCCGGCTCCACGCCGTCCCAAATCCGAGCGTGGCAGAGCCCGGAGCTGCTGCACTGCGCTGCCCCTTCCTGCGGGGCGCTCCCGCTGGCACGGTGCTTCGGGGCACCCTGCCTTCCCTTCCCGTGCTGATGCAGATAATCCTGTAGAGATATTTGTCAAAAAAAAAAAAAAAAAATGCAATGTGGAACAGTAGCAGAGCCAGTCTAACCCAACCTCCCTGGCAAGAGCCTCTTGGGACAGCAGATCTGACCCTCATCTCTCCTTGATGCCAGCTGAGATCTGTGCAAATTTGGGAAAGAAAAAAGAGAAAAAAGAAAAAGAAAAAGAAAAAGAAAAAGAAAAAGAAAAAGAAAAAGAAAAAGAAAAGAAAAGAAAAGAGAAAAGAAAAGAAAAGAAAAGAAAAGAAAAGAAAAGAAAAGAAAAGAAAAGAAAAGAAAAGAAAAGAAAAGAAAAGAAAAGAAAAGAAAAGAAAAGAAAAGAAAAGAAAAGAAAAGAAAAGAAAAGAAAAGAAAAGAAAAGAAAAAGAGCTTTGGATGTACAGAGGAATGTTTCCTGGTGTTTATTATACAACTGCTCCCGAGCTGGGAGAGTGGAGTTGCCATTAGGTATTAACTAGACAGGTATTAGCAATAGCCCATGTCACTGCTTTAATGGAAATCAATAGACAACATAAATGCAAAATCAAAGGGTCCTTCCCCTGACGGTGTCATCTTGCCAGCACTGAGCAAATAAACCCCAAAGCACTTTTACTGCTCCCCAGTCCCTTCAGCAGGCTGGAATTGCCTGCTGGGGCATGTGGGTCAGGGATCCCCATGGATCAGGGATCCCCATGGATCAGGGATCCCCGAGGGTCAGAGATCCCCGAGGGTCAGAGATCCCCGAGGGTCAGAGAACCCTGGAGGTCAGAGATCCCCATGGATCAGAGCTCCCCACGGATCAGAGATCCCTGTGGGTCAGAGATCCCCGAGGGTCAGAGATCCCCATGGGTCAGAGATCCCTGCAGGTCAGAGATCCCCATGGATCAGAGCTCCCCACGGATCAGAGATCCCCGAGGGTCAGAGCTCCCCACGGATCAGAGATCCCCGAGGGTCAGAGATCCCCATGGATCAGAGCTCCCCACGGATCAGAGATCCCCATGGGTCAGAGATCCCTGTGGGTCAGAGATCCCCACGGATCAGAGATCCCCACGGATCAGAGATCCCCATGGATCAGAGCTCCCCACGGATCAGAGATCCCTGCAGGTCAGAGATCCCTGCAGGTCAGAGATCCCCATGGATCAGAGATCCCCACGGATCAGAGATCCCCATGGATCAGAGCTCCCCACGGATCAGAGATCCCCGAGGGTCAGAGATCCCTGCAGGTCAGAGATCCCCGAGGGTCAGAGCTCCCCACGGATCAGAGATCCCCGAGGATCAGAGATCCCTACGGATCAGAGATCCCCACGGATCAGAGATCCCTGCAGGTCAGAGATCCCCACGGATCAGAGATCCCCTGCAGGTCAGAGCTCCCCGCGGATCAGAGATCCCTGCCGAGAGCCGGCAGCGAAGCTCACCCCTCACCCCTCGGTCCGTGGCTGGCTGGGCTCGGCGGGGCCAGCTGGAGCCCGGTGGTGCTGGCCAAGGCCGCTGGCCGTGGGCTCATGGAGCAGCAGGGACACCTCGGCTGGTCCCTGTGACACCGGGGGAGGCTCGGCTGAGCTCATCCCGAAGGCTCGGGGGCTTTCCCGGTCCCACAGGACGCAGGGAGCAGGGCAGTTCCTTCCTTCCCTGCCTCTTGGCGGGGTGCCGGGGTAACCCCAAGAGCGCAGCCTTTGCCTGCTGCAGGTGCCACGGCAGCTCTGGGCAGGGCAGGGCACATTCCCGTGGGAACATCCCCACGGAGCCCATCCCTGGCAGCAGGGGGATGGCCTGGCGGGATGCGGCGGGCTCGGGGGCCAGCGCTGGCCGTGCCCAGCCCCACCCCCCCTCGGGTGGCCGTGTGGCAGTGACCCCCGGGCTGGGCTGCCGGCCCAGGAGCAGCTCCACATGTTTCATCTTGCTCCCTGCTAGCAAATCACATTTCCTTTCAAGGCTGAATTTCTCCAACCTCCACTTCCAGGCGTGACTTCAAGTGAAGAATGAAGATTATATTTTTAGGAAGTGTGATCGTTTGCTGGGGAAAAGCATACAGAACACATACCATAACGAGAGAAGTTGCCTCATTAGATTAATTAACTTGTGCAGGCGAAGCCTCACACGCCAGCTCTGGAGGGAGCAGAGCCCCAGCTGCCACCACTCCCTGAGCAGGGGAAATGTTCTGCTTCTGCTGGGCTTGCAGGAGAAATCCACAACCTGTGGCCCTTGGAGCCAGTCCAGAGAGGGCCAGAGAGATCATCCAGGGTCACGGAGATGCTCCAAGATGCTCTGCAGTGGAGCCAGGCTGGGAGAGCTGGGGGTGCTCCCCTGGAGAAGGGAAGGCTCCAGGCAGAGCTCAGAGCCCCTGGCAGGGCCTGGAGGGGCTCCAGGAGAGCTGGAGAGGGGCTGGGGACAAGGGATGGAGGGACAGGAGCCAGGGAATGGCTCCCAGTGCCAGAGGGCAGGGATGGGTGGGAGATTGGGAACTGGGAATTGCTCCCTGTGAGGGGGGCAGCAGCTCCTGTGCCGTGGCTGCAGAGGTGGGACCCCTTCCCCAGCCCCGTGCCACCTTCCCTTGCTGCACAGCCCGCTCCCTCCCAGCCACCAGCCCTATAATTCAATGTCAAGGGGGCTTATGTAATATTTAGGTGTGTATTACACTAAATTAATCTTAACATGAAAAATCTTTTGATTACATAGTGTGGTTTTGTCATTGATTGATTAATTCATTTATTCATATAGTAATGCTATGTCCAACTTCTATTTATATTCAGTTGTAAGAGAAAGTTCCTATTCATGTCAGAGGAGATGAATTAAAATAGTTATCACTGGTATTTGCCAGCCGACTGTTTCAGAAGGTCCCTTTACAATGTGTACTCTCATTCCTGCACCAGCTCCTGCCAGCAACCCCTGCACGTTCCATCCTCCCCAGGGGGCTGAAGAGTCTGGGGGTGCTGATCCCTTCAGGGCAGCCCCCGTGCCCAGCAGCAGGGCTGGGACACCTCCAGGGAGAGGAGAAGGCAAAGGTTGTGTGGCGCCGTGTGACACAGGGGCCCTGGCACTGCCACAGCCTGGCATGGCCGTGCCACCTGCCCTTGGAGCTGCCAGAGCCCTTCCAGGGAAGCAGCACGGCCGGGCTGAGCCGGGCCAGGCTGGGCTGCCGTGGCGTGAGGCCGCCCTGATGCAGCAAACATTCCTCTTCATTTAAAATAATCCTTAATTAACTGTGGTCCTCTAGTGGCTCTGCCATTAAGGCAGAGCATCCAAGGGCCCTGCAAGGCTGTCACCACTGTGACACGTGTCCCCTCAGCCCCTCAGCCTCCTGCCCAGCCACGGAGGGTGTGGGGGAGTGACCTGCCCCACGAGGCGTGTCCCACCCTCCATCCACAGCAAAACTTGGGAGCTGGCCCCAGCCCCTGTCCCTGTCCCTTGTCCCCAGACACTGTCCTTCATCCTCAGCTGCTGTCCCTTTGTCCCCAGCCCCTGTCCCTTGTCCCCAGCCCCTGTCCCTCATCCCCAGCCCCTGTCCCTTGTCCCCAGCCCCTGTCCCTCATCCCCAGCCCCTGTCCCTCGTCCCCAGCCCCTGTCCCTTGTCCCCAGCCCCTGTCCCTCATCCCCAGCCCCTGTCCCTCATCCCCAACCCCTGTCCCTCATCCCAGCCCCTGTCCCTCGTCCCCAGCCCCTGTCCCTTGTCCCCAGCCCCTGTCCCTCATCCCCAACCCCTGTCCCTCATCCCAGCCCCTGTCCCTCATCCCCAACCCCTGTCCCTCATCCCCAACCCCTGTCCCTTGTCCCCAGCTGCAGTCCCTCATCCCCAGCCCCTGTCCCTCATCCCCAGCCCCTGTCCCTCATCCCCAGGCACTGTCCCTCGTCCCCAGCCCCTGTCCCTCGTCCCCAGCCCCTGTCCCTCATCCCCAGCCCCTGTCCCTCGTCCCCAGCCCCTGTCCCTCGTCCCCAGGCACTGTCTCTCGCCCTGTGTGCCCAGCCCCAAGGCTCAGCAGCCCCAGCAGCTCCTGCCTGGCTCGGCAGGGATGCAGGAACTGGTGGCAGTTGGAATCACACCAATCCATTCTGTTCTGTCACACACGACACCAAAGCCACCGGGAAGTGGCTGACACACGGAATGTACCTTCTGCTATTGATGAGTGTTTTCCTAAATTAAGGGGAATATAAAACCTGTGAGGAATCTACTTGGAAGCATTCCCTTTTGGGTGGGAAAACACTTCAATCCAAGCAGTTCCAGCAGGGAGAGGAGAGCCACCACGGAGCAGCCCCAGCACTCCGAGGGGCAGCCGGACCCTGGGTGCCCTGGGGCAGAGGGGCACCCCCAGCCCCAAACCCAGCGGATTTCTGTGCCAGGGATGACGAGGGCCTGGACACCAGCTTGTCTGGGCTGGGCACGGGTCGGCAGGGCTCCTCAGCAAGGGGGAGCAGCAGGGCTTGAGCTCACACTCGACTCTGCTCAGCAATATTTCACACACGCAGGTGTGAAATCTTCATTTTCATGCAAATCCCCCTGCAGCCAGGCAGGTGCGTTTCCTGATCTCTATTCATCATCTGGAAATCCAATAACCTGGCTTCTGTGCTTGCAGCTGGTTAGGGGCTGACCCAGTGTGCACTTGAGCATGGATTTCAGGTTGGGCAGCAGAGAAATAGCTTATTTTCCCTCTGGCCTTTATAAAATTAAGTGCAAGCCCCTCTGTGTTGGTGCAATGTTCATGTTGCAGGATCAAGCATTTACAAGTCAGGAAATTCCATAACTTAAGGTTACTCCAGCCATGCTAAGTTGAGGCATCCCCCACTTGATGTGGTTTCTCTGTGTATCTAATTGTAAATATTAATAATTGAGCAGTAAAATGAACAATATTAAAATATGCTAGCATTCCAGACTATTGAAACAAAGGGAATTGTGGCAGGAGATCCCATGTGTGGGCTCAGAGCCCTTGGAGATGGCCTTGCTGAGCCTGACAGGCTGGAATGTGTCACCAGGCTGTGTCAGAGCAGCATGGCTGGGGCTAAGGTGTCTCCTCACAGGGGGATTTTACACTGATTTTGTGGAAAAACAGCTCAGACCCAGAGGTTTTGGGAGGGGTTGAAGGCTGCTGGCCCCAGTGTGGCCAAGGCACCCCAGGAATTTCAGCATCCCCCAGGCTGAGCACCCCTGGCAGCCAGGTAGGGACACCAGCTGCAGAGGGATTTCAAACACAGCAATTCTGTGTCCTCCACCTCGTGGGGAAAAATAAACCCTGCAGTTTTGCATGGGGGAAAAGCTATGTTCCTGGTGCCAGGAGCTCCTGTGGCTCCGAGCTGGCAGAGGCAGGTGGGCCCCAATCTCTGCCCTGTGCTGGGGGCTGTGACCCAGACCTGCTCTGGGCAGGGAGAGCCTCTGCCCTTCCTCTGCCCTCCCTCTGCCAGCCCTCTGCCAGCCCTCAAACATCACCATGATCCTGCTGCTGCTTCGGAGATTCTGGGATGTGTTTGCTTGTTTCAAGCAGGAAAAATATTTGCTTCTTTTATCTTGAAAACAGACCAAAAAAGTAAATTTTTCTTTTTGTTCATTTTTTTTTTCCCTCTGGAAAACAGAGAACAGAAGGGCACGAGACCTTTGGGAGTGGGCCAGACGTGAGCAGGTTTGACCAGGAGAGCCTTGCAGCAACCTGGTGTCATGGAAGGTGTCCCTGCCCAGGGGCTGGACCAGATGGTCCCCAGGGTCCCTTCCAACCCAAGCCACTCCATGATTCTGTGATTTTGGTCATTCACTGACTCTTCCATGCAAGAAGGAGGAAAATCTCATTATAAGGGGATAAACCAAAATCCTGCTGGGACGAGTTCCCCTCCCCAGGCCAGGAGCTGCTGCCTCCCATGGCTGCTGGCCAGGGGGCTGCCAAGGTGCAGCCCCTGTGCTCCAGTTCCAGAGCTGAGGTGCACGTGTTATTGCTGTCCAGCTGCTGCAGCTGCTGTGCTTTCATTGCAAAATAATATTTTTTCAAATGAAGTATCAGAAAACAGCTTTACATTTTTGTTATCCCTTCCAGCACAAAATAAAAAATGCCTTTGCTGCCAGTACCTGATTCAATCAAGTGGAGCACGTTGGATACCCACGGGCTACACAGGCTGGAAAGAGCTGACTTGTATTTTAATTAATAATGTGATACAGCATCTCCAGACCCCGGCCTCTGGCAACGCTCCTGCCTTGCTTCATTATTTGCTGTAAACAATTTCCAAGCGATGTGCAGACAACCCTATTCTTTAATTTCTGCTAATTCATAACCAGCAAAATGCAGGATTTTTCTTGTGCAATAAAGCCAGCGATTCAACCTCCTTCCCACCTCCTGGAGGATTTCAGACTGGGTCTGGCCTCAGACCAGGAATGGGCAGGAGGTTCAGCAGGGTTCCCCCGGGGTCTGGCAGGTGAGGATGGCAGGAGGTGGCTCTGGGGCAGCCAGGGGCAGCCCCAGTGTGGGGTGCAGGACTGGCTCCCCTCTCCAAGGGGGAGTTCATACTCCAGGCTGCAGAGGGATTGGGATCTCAGTCCACCCACAGTTCTCTCACTGTTACTCTCCCAGTTCTCAGCCATCCCACTGGGAGGTGAGTGGGTGGCCGGGGGGCTCAGTGGCCAGCTGGATTAACCCCCCCACCACTCAGGCTGGCTTTGCTCTGTCCAGCCCTGCTGTTCCCCTGTCAGCTGTTCCTGCTGTTCCCAGCTGGCCCTGCCCAGACCCAGCACAAACCCCATTTCTGTGGCCGTGGGGATACGCTTTCTCCAGCTGGCTAGAAAGGTGGGTGCAAGGCAGAGGGTGCAGCTTGCACCCTGGCAGGTACAGGCAGCATTGTTCTGTCTGTGATCTCCCTGCTGCTGCCACAGAATCACCCCCGTTGGAAGAGCTGTGAGATCATCCCATCCAGCCATCAGCAGTTTTGCTGCACTAATTCACCTGATCCTTTCACCTTGTGCATTTGGCTCTGGCAGCTCCAGGATCAGTTTTCCCAATCCAGCCCAAACACAGCCGGGAGCAGCTGCACTGTCCATTTCCTGCTGGGGGCAGCCAGGACTCTGCCCAGCCCCCGGGGCCTCAGCAGACCCCTCTGAAATGTGCCTCAGCCTCCCGCTGGTGTGACGAGCAGCAGTGTGATCCCAGCCCCTGATGAAAGCCCCGGCACCAGGAATACAGGAGATTGGGGTGACACAGAACAGCAGCCCTGCACGGCTGTGCTGTAATCACACAACTTCTAACAATTAAGTGCTCGCTGATTACGTGTCGAAAGGAAGCTGAACACGATCAGATGGCATCGTTGCTGATTTATTGAGTTATTATTGGCCACATCCTAAAGCTCCAACTGTTCTTCTTCTATCAAAACTCCTCATTTAACTGGATGGAGATGAAGAATTTTGCCCTGTAGTCTTTCAGGCCAGAGTGTGTAATCTCCAAACCTTTTCAAATGCTATTTATAATCCCGAAGCATATTGTTTTATGCTTGTTGAGTTTTATAAACAACTATTTTTCCTGCAAGGATAAAAATAAAGTCAGCCAATGGCTTCTGCATTGAAGTCGGGTCACCACAAAGTGCAATAGGCAGGATTTTAAAAGGTCTGGTTTTACAATTTATTGAAGGCAAAAGAAAAGCCTCCTGAAAGCTTCCCCATTCCGCGTGCACTGCAGTACATTATGTATAAAACAAGGTCACAGATGCATTATCTCCTTCCTAGACATCAGGCATGGGGTGAAACAAAGCTGACAAGCCATTTACTGAGTGTTTTCTTCATTAATATCACAAACTTAATTCAGCCGCGAGAAGACTCTTTGCATAGAGCATGCCTCTGACAAAAAGGTACTAGACAATCATAAAGAGAACAAGGTAAGGGATCTTCATCATTATTATTATTTATTCCATCTCTTCCCTTTTCCCCCATTAAGCATTTCATTTGGAAAGCCACTGGGGAAAAAGCAACGGGAGGAAACGCGTTCTGCTTTCCCATCTGAATATCCTTAAGTCACATATGCTATAATGTATTTGCATTTTTAAATAAATACCCCTCGCAAGAGCAGATGAGGAGTGGTTATTTCTGTCTCTGGCAGCCGTGCTAGCCCGCAGTGCTGTCAGAAGGTCAGCCAGTGCCTCCAAGGTGGCTGTGCACACGGTGGGCGGGCAGCGCCGTCGATCGCGACCGCGGCCGCCAGCCTGGCAGCCTCACTCCTCTGCCCGGGGCCTGGCATTTGCCTTATTGAAATGTACACAGACAATATGCATGTTAAACAAGGCCAAGCTGCCTGCCCGAAGCAGCCACGGGCCCCCGGTGCCCGCGTGGAGCAGGCTCCCAGCCCCCTGGATGAGCAGGCAGCTAAGGAAGGGAGCCGGTGCATCTGGAGCGCGGGGCTGGCTGCACTTGTGCTTGGCATTTGCTCCATATTGCGAGGGAGAGCTGTCATCTGCGTCATCTGGAGCTTAATTACGGTCTGCCACCAGCCAAAGCTGCTCGTAAGCCTCTCTCTGAGAGAGTTCACCAAAGGCAGCAACAAAACGGGGGGAATTCTGCCTTCCAAAAGAAGCTCACCCCCACCCAGAGCCCCTCAGGAGCAGCTGCTGCTGCGGGCCCCTGTGGCCGTGTGCTCGCTCAGCAGGGCCTGAAATGGTCCAAAAGAGCCAATTCCTGCAGGTTTCCTCTGGCCTGATGGAGCAAACCACGGGAGGAGATGAGGACGGCCCGGAGCAGGAGAGGCGAAGGCAGCGTTAACGAGAATGAAGGACAGGATTTAACCATCCCTGCCTCAGGGACACTTTTGGAAGAGCAGCTGAGTGGAGCATGCCTGGCAGGAGCTGTTCCTGCTGGCCCCTGGGGTCAGCTCTCACCTGGGGCACCTGCAGACCCAGAGAGGCACCTGCTCTGTCCCTGCCCTCACTAAAGGCCACCCTCCTCTGGCAGAAGGCAAACCCCACGAGAGCCGTGGCCATCTCCAGCTGACGGGGACCCTCAGGGCCTGTGGGAAGCCAGCAATTCTCCAGCAGCACTGTGTGATCCTCCTGGAAGGTGTCCCAGGCCTCCCAGCCCCAGCAGGGAGGGAGGGACAGTGCCGTGGGCAGGGATGGATGTCCCCCACCAGGGTCTGGCTGGGGCTGGCAGTGGCAATGGACCAGCTCTGGGCACTCTGCTGGAGAGGGGCTCTGCTCCAAGGGGAAACTTGGCAGATCTTGAGGCTCTTGGAGCACTGCTGATGTGACAGAAGAGGCAGATGGTTTTGAGATGATGCCCAGCTGGTGGTGGGAGGCTTGGACAATGTGGAATGTCACCACAGTGCCCAGAGTGGCCCTGCTGACAGGGGAAGCCTGTGTGAGGGTACCTGTGAGCCCCCCACGGGGGAGCAGGGCTGGGCTGTGTGTCCCACCCACAGCCTGTGCCAGCACCCATGGGCAGTGGGGCTGTGCCAGGGGAGCAGCCAGGGCCAGCTGTGCCCCAGAGCTGGGCTGGCACACTCCACTGCCCAGGCTGAGCCCCCTGGCAGCCCCTGGGCCAGGGCCAGCTGTGCCCCAGGGCCAGGCTGGCACACTGCAGTGCCCAAGCTGAGCCCCCTGGCAGCCCCTGGGCCAGGGCCAGCTGTGCCCCAGGGCCAGGCTGGCACACTGCAGTGCCCAAGCTGAGCCCCCTGGCAGCCCCTGGGCCAGGGCCAGCTGTGCCCCAGGGCCAGGCTGGCACACTGCAGTGCCCAAGCTGAGCCCCCTGGCAGCCCCTGGGCCAGGGCCAGCTGTGCCCCAGGGCCAGGCTGGCACACTGCAGTGCCCAAGCTGAGCCCCCTGGCAGCCCCTGGGCCAGGGCACGGGTCCCTGACCTGCCCCAGGAGAGCTGGAGAGGCACTGGCTGCTGGGGAGTGAGGCAGCAGAGGTCAGTGGAGCTGGGGCTGTCTCCTCAGCATGTTTTCCCTCCACATATCTCCTCAGAGGCTCAAAGGAATACAAACAAGGGAAAAAAGCTCTGAGAAAACCTGTCCCTTTTCTCCCCACCCTTGAAAAACGTGCCCAAGTGAAGTCTCCTTTTGGTGTGTCACAGTGCTGGGAGCCAGGAAATCCAGCCCGTGCAGTTTCCATGCCTCCTGTTTTATTGAAATGCCCACCAGTTCTGTCTGCAGTGCCAGCCCCTGGCTGTGCATGGCACCCAGGGCTCTGTGAAACACCCTGCAGTGACACCCAGGGCTCTGTGACACCCAGGGCTCCTGTGAAACACCCTGCAGTGGCACCCAGGGCTCTGTGACACCCGGGGCTCCTGTGGAACACCCTGCACTGACACCCAGGGCTCTGTGACACCCAGGGCTCCTGTGAAACACCCTGCAGTCACACTGGGCACCCAGGGCTCCTGTGGAACACCCTGCAGTGACACCAAGGGCTCCTGTGAAACACCCTGCAGTGGCACCCAGGGCTCTGCTGAGCACACCTCACTCCTGCTGAGCACACCTCACTCCTGTTGAGCACACCTCACTCCTGCTGAGCACACCTCACTCCTGTTGAGCTCACCTCAATCCTGCCGAGCACACCTCACTCCTGCTGAGCACACCTCACTCCTGCTGAGCACACCTCACTCCTGCCGAGCACACCTCACTCCTGCTGAGCACACCTCACTCCTGCTGAGCACACCTCACTCCTGCTGAGCTCACCTCATTCCTGCCAAGCTCACCTCATTCCTGCCAAGCACACCTCATTCCTGCCAAGCACACCTCACTCCTGTTGAGCACACCTCACTCCTGCCAAGCACACCTCACTCCTGTTGAGCACACCTCACTCCTGCCAAGCACACCTCACTCCTGCTGAGCACACCTCACTCCTGCTGAGCACACCTCACTCCTGTTGAGCACACCTCACTCCTGCCAAGCACACCTCACTCCTGCTGAGCTCACCTCACTCCTGCTGAGCTCACCTCACTCCTGCCGAGCACACCTCACTCCTGCTGAGCTCACCTCACTCCTGTTGAGCACACCTCACTCCTGCTGAGCTCACCTCACTCCTGCCAAGCACACCTCACTCCTGCTGAGCACACCTCACTCCTGTTGAGCACACCTCACTCCTGCTGAGCACACCTCACTCCTGCCGAGCTCACCCCACTCCTGCTGAGCACACCTCACTCCTGCTGAGCACACCTCACTCCTGCCGAGCTCACCCCACTCCTGCTGAGCACACCTCACTCCTGCTGAGCACACCTCACTCCTGCCGAGCTCACCCCACTCCTGCTGAGCACACCTCACTCCTGTTGAGCTCACCTCACTCCTGCTGAGCTCACCTCATTCCTGCCAAGCACACCTCACTCCTGCCGAGCACACCTCACTCCTGCTGAGCACACCTCACTCCTGCTGAGCTCACCTCACTCCTGCTGAGCACACCTCACTCCTGCTGAGCTCACCTCATTCCTGCCGAGCACACCTCACTCCTGCCGAGCACACCTCACTCCTGCCGAGCTCACCCCACTCCTGCTGAGCACACCTCAC
The DNA here is from genome assembly GCF_027477595.1 of Haemorhous mexicanus. Taxonomy (NCBI): domain Eukaryota; kingdom Metazoa; phylum Chordata; class Aves; order Passeriformes; family Fringillidae; genus Haemorhous; species Haemorhous mexicanus. The sequence continues at coordinate 546,563 of NC_082348.1, read as the reverse complement.
TCCTGCTGAGCACACCTCACTCCTGCCGAGCTCACCCCACTCCTGCTGAGCACACCTCACTCCTGTTGAGCTCACCTCACTCCTGCTGAGCTCACCTCATTCCTGCCAAGCACACCTCACTCCTGCCGAGCACACCTCACTCCTGCCGAGCACACCTCACTCCTGTTGAGCTCACCTCACTCCTGTTGAGCACACCTCACTCCTGCCAAGCACACCTCACTCCTGCTGAGCTCACCTCACTCCTGCTGAGCACACCTCACTCCTGCTGAGCACACCTCACTCCTGCTGAGCACACCTCACTCCTGCCAAGCACACCTCACTCCTGCTGAGCTCACCTCACTCCTGCTGAGCACACCTCACTCCTGTTGAGCACACCTCACTCCTGCTGAGCACACCTCACTCCTGCCAAGCACACCTCACTCCTGCTGAGCACACCTCACTCCTGCCAAGCACACCTCACTCCTGCTGAGCACACCTCACTCCTGCTGAGCACACCTCACTCCTGCCAAGCACACCTCACTCCTGCTGGGCACACCTCACTCCTGTTGAGCACACCTCACCTGCAGCCACACCAGCACGGAGCTGTGCCCCCGGTGAGGGAACGGCCAGCATTGCTTCACATCTGCACCTTCATTGAAAACATTTATTCAATCAAAGGGAAAAATAAATGTGGTCCCTCTGCTCTGTCAAGTATAAACTGTTATTGATCCCCTAAATGAAATTTGTCCATGCTGATCGATCAAACACATTATCCTTTTTCCCCAGTCCATTACCAGCAATTGGAAACTCTCAAGCATCAATAGCAACTTGACCACACACAGCTGCATGTTCAGCCTCTGTTCACCAAACCCAAATCATTCCTGTCTCCCTCCTTCCCCTCCACACAACGGGATCTCAGCATTATAACCACATTTTTTCCAAGCTGACGGGGAGAAAAACTGAATTTCATGAAATGCTGGCAATCAGTTGGGTTGTGTTAAACTCCAGCACTGTGTGATGGCCGTGTCACAGCGTGGGGACAGCACCAGAGCCCAGCCAGGCTCTCCAGTGGGATCCTGGATGTGCAGTGATGGCAGTGTCACAGTGTGGGGACAGCACCAGAGCCCAGCCAGGCTCCCCAGTGTGATCCTGGATGTGCAGTGATGGCAGTGTCACAGTGAGGGGACAGCACCAGAGCCCAGCCAGGCTCCCCAGCAGGGCCCTGGATGTGTCCAATGTCAGCCACCTGGCCCTGCCCCTGTCCCTGCCCCAGTCCCTGTCCCTGCCCCTGCCCCTGTCCCTGTCCCTGTCCCTCTCCCTGTCCCTGCCCCTGTCCCTGTCCCTGTCCCTCTCCCTGTCCCTGTCCCTGCACCTGCCCCTGTCCCTGTCCCTGTCCCTCTCCCTGTCCCTGCCCCTGTCCCTGTCCCTGTCCCTGTCCCTGTCCCTGTCCCTGCCCCTGTCTCTGTCTCTGCCCCTGTCCCTGTCTCTGTCCCTGTCCCTGTCCCAGTCCCTCTCCCTGTCCCCGTGTCCCTGTCCCTGTCCCCCTGTCCCTGTCCCTGTCCCTGTCCCTGTCCCTGTCCCTGTCCCCCTGTCCCTGTCCGTGTCCCTGTCCCTGTCCCTGTCCCTGTCCGTGTCCCTGTCCCTGTCCCTGTCCCTGTCCCTGTCCCTGTCCCTGTCCCCCTGTCCCTGTCCCCATGTCCCTGCCCCAGTCCCTGTCCCTGTCCCTGTCCCTGTCCCTGTCCCTGTCCCTGCCCCAGTCCCTGTCCCTGTCCCTGTCCCTGTCCCTGTCCCTGTCCCTGCCCCAGTCCCTGCCCCTGTCCCTGTCCCTGTCCCTGTCCCTGTCCCCCTGTCTCTGTCCCTGTCCCAGTCCCTGTCCCTGTCCCTGTCCCTGTCCCTGTCCCTGTCCCTGCCCCAGTCCCTCTCCCTGTCCCTGTCCCCCTTGTCCCTGTCCCTGTCCCTCTCTCCTGGACAGATGGCTCTGCAGGAAGGAGTGTCACACCCACCGTGTGCTGCTGAGCCAGGGCCTGCAGGTGCCCCTGGGCACCAGGTGCAGGTTCCACAGGGCCACTCGTGCTCTCTGTGTGGGATTCCCACGGTCACAGGGGGCCCAGAGCCAGGGAAGGGCTCCAGGACAGCCTGGTCCAGTGGCAGTGACCCTGCCCTGGGCAGTGGGGTGCAGCTGGGTGATCTGTGGGGTCTCTTCCAACACAAAGCATTCCATTATTCCAAGGTCAGGTGTGAGCTCTCGGGGCTTGGCAGAGCTCTGATCCTCAGAAAGAACCTAACTTCAGGCAGGCAGTGGAGAAAAGGCAAGGCTTGTCCCTCCACAGCCCCACCAGGGGCTGGCTCTGCTGCTGTCAATAGCTCCTGTGTTTGTCTTTTGTCTTGCTGAGGGGTAATAATTTTCTGAGTGAGCTTAGGGAGCAGCGACTCTTTTATTAAAACCAATAAGGGAGGGAGCCACAGGCCTTTAAAAATCACTCAGGAAATTATTGCTGACAAGTCTTTCTTGCCTCACCCCTCAGAAGGAGCGTGGTGAGGAGCTGGGATGCCCTGCACGACATCAGCTCATGGATTTGCTGCCGTGTATGCTCGGGACCCCCAGGGCTCACAGAGCCTGCAGCTCCCCTGGAGGTCACAGAAGCTCCAAGTGGGCGTTGTTCCAAATGTCTAATTTGGTCTGAACATGGCCAAAATCCCAAACCGGGGCTGTAAACAACTGTGGAACATTTTGGGTGCGTTTAACACCTGTGCAAGGGCTGGAAATACACATCCTGAAAAAAGTGGAAACAGCTCTGGCCCTGTAAAGAGAGAGGAGCCCAGTGCTGGTCCTGCTCCGGGACACACCATCCCCAGGTGGGGTCACAGGGAAGGTTTGGGAAGGGAAGGGAAGGGAAGGGTTGGGAAGGGAAGGGAAGGGTTGGGAAGGGAAGGGAAGGGTTGGGAAGGGAAGGGTTGGGAAGGGAAGGGAAGGGAAGGGAAGGGAAGGGAAGGGAAGGGAAGGGAAGGGAAGGGAAGGGAAGGGAAGGGAAGGGAAGGGAAGGGAAGGGAAGGGAAGGGAAGGGAAGGGAAGGGAAGGGAAGGGAAGGGAAGGGAAGGGAAGGGAAGGGAAGGGAAGGGAAGGGAAGGGAAGGGAAGGGAAGGGAAGGGAAGGGAAGGGAAGGGAAGGGAAGGGAAGGGAAGGGAAGGGAAGGGAAGGGAAGGGAAGGGAAGGGAAGGGAAGGGAAGGGAAGGGAAGGGAAGGGAAGGGAAGGGAAGGGAAGGGAAGGGAAGGGAAGGGAAGGGAAGGGAAGGGAAGGGAAGGGAAGGGAAGGGAAGGGAAGGGAAGGGAAGGGAAGGGAAGGGAAGGGAAGGGAAGGGAAGGGAAGGGAAGGGAAGGGAAGGGAAGGGAAGGGAAGGGAAGGGAAGGGAAGGGAAGGGAAGGGAAGGGAAGGGAAGGGAAGGGAAGGGACACAGTGGCATTGATGGAGAGAATGGATAGAAAAGGAGGAGAAGGAGAAGGAAAAAGAGGTGAAGGAGGAGAAAAGAAGAAGAAAGACAGGATAAAGTAGACTTGAAGAAAACCTAAGGGAAAAAAAATCCAAGAAATAGAATGAAATATAAGGTAATAAAAACTAAGGGATAAAATAAAAACTGAGAGGTAAAATAAGGACTCCTGCTCTTGAAGTTAGACTTAAAACAAACAAGTTAGCTCTTAATGTGCCTCTTTTTTCTCCCAGCTTCTCCACCTAGCTAAATTTACCTGGTTTTGTTCTGCTGCAGTGCTTCTCCCCTGACCCCTTTGGCCCTTTAACAAACAGTATCCAAATGTGGATGTTCTTCCCCAAAGCACCCGTTCCCTCCTTTGCCTGAACTTTTATGGCCAAGTGCCCGTGCCACTCTCTGTGTGAGCTGTAAATTCTCCTCCTCTAAAGAATCCAGCAGCAGAAGAAACCCTCTTCACCCAAGGCCACAGATGCTCCTTCCCCCTCAGGCCCTGCTGGGTGTGCTGTGCAGAGGAAACGAGTTTAAACCTTTTTTTTTCAATTGTAAGCATGGGAGAACAGGGAGTGCCCTGTGAGCACCCAGCAGGTTCCACCTGCCCTGGCAGCTCCTGGGAACCCAAACCCAGCCCCAGGAGATGGAGCTCGGGGAGCCTCCTGCACCTCCTCCTTCCATGGGGGTAACTGCACCGTGGATTTTTGTCTTTAATCACTTTTTAAAGGAAAACAGCCGAGTCCGGCAGGTTCTCGCTGTGATATCTGCTGGGGGATAATTCAATTACTGTAGAAAATTATTTTAAACATTAAGATGCACAAAGTTCAGTTTCCCCTGTTTCTGTGACTATCAGCCAAGCTATTGATAAGATGTCTAAATTTATTGCAGAATAATTCTGCAGGAAAAGAGATAAAAGGTTCCTGAATAAAATATGAGGCGAGAGCTGTAAATTGTAGCAATGCATATCATTTCATTCAAATGTAGGAAGCAATTACCATCTGCTATACTCATCAGTTCCCTCCTTTATGACTTAATTATATGTTTAATGCTATCAGATCAAGGAAAGGGCACAATAGATGAATGAGTGAAAGAAACAGAAAAGATTCAGCAACAAGACAAAAGGCAGATGAAAAGTAACCCAAGAACAGAATTGATTTCATTTGTTGGGAGAGGAGTTAATTTAAATAGTATATTCTATCATCTCCCGTGCTGTACAGAGATAATATAAATCATGTGTTTGTGAATTTGCTTCATACAATTTTAACAAAAGCATTCAAGTTTCTGAAAACCCAGGGTCTGCAGGTTTTGATTTATTTATGAAATGAGTAACATTTACAAAGAAAGAGCAGTGAGTGACACCAAAGCATTTAAATGGCTATGAACAGCACTTTGCTGTACAAGTACGAGATGACAGAGGGGAAGGCAGCGAGCTCAGCTGGGGCCCCTCCTGTCTGGGCTCCAGGGCCTGCTGGGATCTCCTCCTGTGGACATGGGGTGGTGAAGGGGCATGGCCACCACGGCCACCAGAGCCACCAGAGCCACCACAGCCACAGCCACTACAGCCACCAGAGCCACCAGAGCCACCACAGCCAACACAGCCACAGCCACCACGGCCACAGCCACTACAGCCACCACAGCCACCACAGCCACCAGAGCCACTACAGCCACCACAGCCACCACAGCCAACACAGCCACAGCCACCAGAGCCACCAGAGCCACCAGAGCCACCAGAGCCACAGCCAACACAGCCAACACAGCCACCAGAGCCACAGCCACTACAGCCACCACAGCCAACACAGCCACCAGAGCCACCAGAGCCACCACAGCCACAGCCACCAGAGCCACCAGAGCCACCAGAGCCACAGCCACCAGAGCCACCACAGCCACCACAGCCACAGCCACCAGAGCCACCAGAGCCACCAGAGCCACCAGAGCCACCAGAGCCATCAGAGCCACAGCCACCAGAGCCACCACAGCCAACACAGCCAACACAGCCACCACAGCCACAGCCACCAGAGCCAACACAGCCACAGCCACCAGAGCCACCAGAGCCACCAGAGCCACCAGAGCCAACACAGCCACAGCCACCAGAGCCACCAGAGCCACCAGAGCCACGAGAGCCCCCACAGCCACCAGAGCCACGGCCACCAGAGCCACCAGAGCCAACACAGCCCCCACAGCCACCAGAGCCACCAGAGCCACCAGAGCCACCAGAGCCACCAGAGCCACGGCCACCAGAGCCACCAGAGCCCCCAGAGCCACCAGAGCCACCAGAGCCACAGCCACCAGAGCCACCACAGCCACAGCCACCAGAGCCACCACAGCCAACACAGCCAACACAGCCACCACAGCCACAGCCACCAGAGCCACGAGAGCCCCCAGAGCCACGAGAGCCACAGCCACCAGAGCCACAGCCACCAGAGCCATGGCCACCAGAGCCACCAGAGCCACCAGAGCCACCAGAGCCACCAGAGCCACCAGAGCCAACACAGCCACAGCCTCTGCACCCTGCATCCCTGCACCCTGCATCCCTGCACCCTGCATCCCTGCACCCTGCATCCCTGCATCCTGCACCCTCTATCCCTGCATCCCTGCACCCTGTGTCCCTGCACCCTGTGTCCCTGCATCCCTCCATTCTGCACCCTGCATCCTTCTGACTATACCTGCCCATGGAGGAAAGCAATCCTGGAATAATGCAATTTGCTTAAATATCACACGGTGGGGTTAGAGCACAAAAAAGGATGTGATCTCCTGACAGAGCTCGGCTGCTTTTGACTCCCCCCAGTGTCAGCAGGAGCAGTGGGGCTGGAGCAAATCCAGTGGGAATGCCTCACGGAGAGCTGGGCACAGCTGGAGTCAGAGGCACAGCCAAGTGACACCCCTGATTTAGATTAGATATTGGGAGGAAATTGTTCCTGTGAGGGTGGCAGGCCCTGGCATAGGTGCCCAGAGCAGCTGGGGCTGCCCCTGGATCCCTGGCAGTGCCCAAGGCCAGGCTGGACAGGGCTGGGAGCACCTGGGGCAGTGGGAGGTGTCCCTGCCATGGCAGGGGTGGCACTGGGGGGGACTTCTGGTCTCTTCCCACCCAAACCACCCTGTGCATCCACGATTCCCCCTGCACAGCAGGGACCCACTGAGGGGAGGTCACCCTCCTGCAGCAGTGGAGCTGTCAGAGGGCTGGACCTGCATCCCCTTGTGGGCACCAACACCAGGGCCTGCCCACAGCCTCAGCCACCCTGTGTGCAGGCAGAGATGTGCTGGAAGTTCCAGAGGAAGGAAGCAGTTTTGTACTAATTCCCTTAATTTATTCACATCAAATGTCAGTGCAGTGTCATATAAAAGTCTTTTATGATTTTAAAACAAATGGTCCCTGAGGCAGGAAAATAGTTATAGTGCCATTTCTAAAATTAATTTAATTCCTGCAGAATAGAAATAAAAAAGGTGCCTGCTCGGTTGCACAAGCATCACAAATAGCACTGGAATATTTCTGGAGAGGCTTTTCTCTGCACCACCCAGGGTTTCCCAGCCTTTTGCCAGCCCTGGCACTGGGAGCCTCACACTGGGCAGTGCTGAGGGCAGGGTGCCCCCTGCCCATCACCCCTGCCCAGAGAGCCCCCACATTAATCAGGCCCTGCTGCTCCCCCCAGAGAGCAGCAGAAGCTGCTGTGTTGCATTTCTCTGGGCTCACGGTGGCCAATGTGCCCTGCTGTGTGTGCCCAGGACTGCACTGCTCTGACACCCCTGGCTGCAGTCCTTCCTCAGCAGAGCTGGTCCTGCCTGCTGCCCTCGCCCCCTCCAGCTGCTCTCCCTGCTCTGCAGCTGGATCCACACTGGTTCCACACTGGTTCCACGCTGGTTCCACACTGGTTCCACACTGGTTCCACACTGGGACAGGGCTGGCAGAGCTCCCAGGGACAGGCAGTGCCACCCCCAGCTCACCTGTCCCTCTGGCAGGGGGACACACTGCCCTCACCCCAAAGAATCCCAGAATGGTCTGGGTTGGAAGGGTCCTAAAATCCCACCCAGTGCCCCCCTGCCATGGCAGGGACACCTTCCCCTGCCCCAGGTGCTCCCAGCCCTGTCCAGCCTGGCCTTGGGCACTGCCAGGGATCCAGGGGCAGCCCCAGCTGCTCTGGGCACCCTGTGCCAAGGGCTCACCTCCTTCACAGCCAGGGATTTCTCCCTAACATCTAACCAGAATCTCCCCTCCTTCATTATGAAGCCCCTCTCCCTTGCCCTGTCACCACAGGCCCTGCTAAAGGTTTGTCCCCAATATTTTATTGTCTCCATGGCCTCTGGTGCCCGTGCTGGTGCCCAAGGGCAGTGCTGGGGGAGCACAAAGGTGTGAGACCTCCTGAGAGCTGCTGGTGTAGATAATTAAAATAAGTCCCAAACACAAGGAATCCTGTTCAGTGACTCAGTCCCCACAGTCCCCTGCTGCTCCCACACACCTGCTGCTGCTCAGGCAGAAAGGAAGCACTTATGGATTTTTCATGCTTTGTATGTAGGGCTCCACATTTTCTCTCTCCTTGGGCCCATCCAAGGCCACCCCCGGCCTGCTGGGGTTTGGGAACCTGCCAGAGATGCCTCCAGCTGCCCTGGCCCACCTGGAGCACTGCAGGCTCCGTGCCAGGAGGTGAGGAGGAGGCAGAGGCAGCAGCCTGCAGCGGGAGCACGGCTTTGTCCCCTCCACACAGGGAGCACCCCGGCTTTCCCTCCCCAGGAGGGGTGCCCGGGCTGCACGGGGACCCCTCACCCCCAGACCCCTCCGTGTGCCAGGGGAAGCCAGGCTGGTGCACGCCAGCACGGGGGGAGAAGGGATGTGTGCAGCCCAGCCCTCGCCTGACTGGGGTAAAGCAGCTCAGAGCTCACCCTGCTCACAGAAGCCATGGGGAGGATGAGGAAGGAGGGTCGTGGAATGCTGCTTTTGGTGGGGAATGCTGCTGGGGAATGGTGCTATCCACGGGCTGACTGATCCCCAGGTTAAACGTTCCCTGTGAGGGTGTGGAGGACAATGCTCCCTGACAGAGTGTTCCCTGACAGAATCCAGCAGCAGCGAGGATGGGAAGGCTCCTGACAAAGGAACCAAAGAGTCAGAGTGCTGCTGCCTCACTGCCCTGCACAGCCCTGGGGACAGCAAGGCTGCGTGGGAAACAAGGAGGAAAAGGAGTATGAGACTAACCTGGGGAGCAGGGGAGGGAGACAAGGTCGAGGTTTGCAGGAGGTCCTGCCCCAGAGCCAAGGGATGATGCCCAGAGGGTCCCTGCACCCCGTGGGGAGCTGGGGCCCAGGGCCATCCCTGCTCCAAACATCCCAGTGCTCAGCAGACAACTTGACAAATTTGGTTTAACTGTTTTGATGTAATAATGTAATTAGGTAAAAGGGTTCAGCAACCAATTGCATTTCACTAATTTCAACCATCTGCTTCAGCACTTGTTCTGTGTGTGCCAGACTTCAGTGTCTTTGCTCTAATAGTAATTAATGAAACTGTTAATAAGCTACATATATCATGTTATGCTGCAATAATTTATCAAAGGATAATGTTATGAGACAAGTTCTATATAACAATTATAGAAAATGGCTTACATTACTAATGCTGCACACTGCTCACTAGTTTCTTTACTCTTCCCTTCTTAATGAATTCCCTAATTAATTAAATGCATACGTTATGCATAATTTGAAATTTAAAAACATCGCTGGGTCAGGTTTTAACCATCCTCTTTTACATGCTGTCTGCTTCTACAAGACACATATTAGCAAAACATGACCTCTATGCAAATCAGGGTGCCCGCTGCTGTTCCCATTCCTGGTGGCGGCAGCGGCACTCCGGCGCCACGCTCCTGTGCCACGGCATGGAGTGCCACAGAGGCACCACCTACAACCAAACCCAGCCACCAGCAGCCATCCCAGTCCCTGGCCGTGGAACCAGCCCTGCTCTGGGGAGAGCTGCCCTCAGTCACCCACGGTGCAAACAGCCATGGAACACCGGGGCCTCGCTGCCGTCACCCGGCCCGGCATCACGAGGTCAGCTGAAAAATCCAGAAACCTTCCAAAATAGAAATGGGAACTTCAGTCTCTTCTCTTCAGATTTTTAAGCATCCAGCAGACAATTGCACGGTATTTCCCAGCTTTCTGCCTCTACAGCTTTGGGGTTGTCCTGCAGAACATGACCACAAACTCTTCTTCCAAAGTTTCCATTTTCATTCCCATCTGACTTCCAGAACAGCAGCAAACACCCCAGCAGGACAGTGTGCTCCAGCTTCAGGGTTTCCTTCAGTGGGACACTGGAAGGTGTCCCTGCCCACGGCAGGGAGTGGAACTGGATGAGCTTTAAGGTCCCTTCCAACCCAAACCATTCTGAGATTCTTGTGCTCCATGGAAGAAATACAATTTACCAAGCTAGCCAGGCTTTGGCAAGAGATCCTTCCCTCACAAATTCTTTTCAGACAATATATTATTTACATTGCTAAGACAGAGACCCAGAGTGGGTTATATTAGCATTTCCTTATCTTCTGGGGCACTTCTGGCTGAAAAAGTGTTGAGTTTTCATCTTCGAGCAAGCTTGCTTCCGTGCTTTTCCATCTGACGCGTCAGATTATTTTAATGATGGAGTACTTGATTAAATTAATTCCTCCCTACAAAAGCAGCTGTCTTGTGTCACAGAATCTGTTCAGCTATCTGGAACACTTGTACTTGCCAGGGAGGAGAGCCAAGGCGCAGAGTGTGCGGAGGGAGTGCCTGACCATACCGAGACTTTGTCACAACGCGTAAGGCTGAAGCTCAGCGGGCGGCTCGGGTCTCCCCCTGTGCCCAGGGATCAGGGAAGAGGCTGCTGGCCTGGCCCGCTGGCAGAGGAACGCACTTCCAGCAGCTCCAGGGGTCCCTGTGTGGGTGCTGAGCCCTGCTGTGCCCACGGCTGAGCCCCAAAACACGGCCCCGGGGGCACTGGCAGGGCCCAGCAGTGGGGACCCAACCGTGCCCGAGGGAGGGTCAGCACCAGCCAGGGGGAAGAACAAATGAAAATGGAAAATTGTGCCAGCATGGTGAATGAAGCACAGACCATGTGCACCAAACTTTTATTTCTAAACAAACGGAATTGTTCCGTTTAAGTTCATCTCTTGCTTACTTTCAAGCTGCTGCTCATTCTTTTTTTCCTTTAGAGAGTTTTTGCAATCTTATCCTTCCCTCCCTCTTACTGGGAGTCCTCAAGCACCATCCACACATGCAAATCCTCTGAAATCAGAACTGCCTGCCACGTCTGAAGGAGTTTGCTTGGCAAAGAAAAGCCTTGGAAAAACAACAGAATGGCCATTCCTTTCTATTCCATCACACAATGTGACCATAGGCTGGGTTTTGATATACTTATTTTTTGAAGTATGAATAGTAATGTAATTTTTTCCACTTATTTCTTTTCAATAGTCATATGCACTGCAGTGGGTTGCAGCCCTTTATTTAACAAAATCTCCTGCTTTGGGATTTGAAATACAGTGCATTACTATTAAATTTAATAATAACAGAGAACTTTGAGAGAGTTTAAGCTAAGTTTAGTAAAGCTGCAAAATACCAGCTCAGGCTTTTTTTCTTTCACTTTGGTGCCTGTATCCCGAGTTCTTGGAACAGCTTCCCTGGTGGCTCACCTGAACCGAGCAGCAGCCAAGCCCAGGGAACACTGTGGGGTTGACACCTGGGGGGCAGCCCATGGCCACAGACTACAGAGCCCATGGCTACAGCCACACAGGCCAGGCTCACTGGGGCTGCCTGGCGTGCTCTTAGGATGCTCTGCACAGCCCACCTGAGCTCCCAGGCTGGAGCACCTGGGGCCGGCAGGCAGCCCCAGCCCTCAGCTGCCAGCACTGCCAGCACTGCCAGCACTGCCAGGACAGCAAGCAGAGCTGGCACAGCCGGGACAGCCAGCACTGCCAGGACAGCCAGCACAGCCAGCACTGCCAGGACAGCCAGCACAGCAAGCAGAGCTGGCACAGCCAGGACAGCCAGCACTGCAGGACAGCCAGCACAGCCAGCACAGCCAGCACTGCTAGGACAGCCAGGACAGTCAGCAGAGCTGGCACTGCCAGCACAGCCAGCATGGCCACAAGAGCCTGGAGAGCCACCACGGCCAGTGTGGCCTGGCCTGCCAGGACAGCCAGCACACATGGCACAGCTGGCACAGCCAGGACAGGGGGCACAGTCTGCACATCCAGGACAGCGAGCACAGCCAGCCCTGCCAGCAGAGCCTGCCACGTCCCAGCCTGCCGGAGCAGGAGCCCGAACAGGAGCAGGAGGGTGGTTCCTCGCTGGTTCCTTCCTTGGTGTTCTACGGCTCAGCCCACCGGAGGCTGCCGTGCTCGCCAGCGTGGCTCCCGTGCCCTGTAATTGAGCGGGATGTGGAACACACCCACGTCCTCAGCAGCGGCTCAACCGCCGGGCGCCGCGCCAGCTGCCACGTGGAGCAGGGACACGCACGGCAGGGACATGCCCCCGGCGGGGACCCCCGAGACACAGCCCGGGGCACAGACGCCGCAAGACCGGGATGTGCCCCCCAGCCCCATCACTGATCCCCGGGATGTGCCCCACGAGCCACAGCACCCGTCCCCCGGGCTGTCTCCCCCAGGCACAGCCCCGCTGCTCCCGGGAGGTTCCGCCGGGGCCGGGCGGATCCCCGGCTCGCGTTCCAGCGCGGGCGGGTCCCGGCGCGGGGTGGGGCGGGTCAGCCGCGTCCCGGCCCCATCCCCGGCCCCATCCCCGGCCCATCCCCGGCCCATCCCCATCCCCATCCCCGGTCCCGGTCCCGGCCCGCCTCCCGCCCCGCTGGCCCGGCGGCTCCGCGCCCGCCCGGGATGAGCGGGCTGCGGCGGCTGTTCCGCGGCAGCGGGCGGGCCCTGGCCTTCGTGTTCGCCGCCTCGGTGGCCTGGGTGCTGCTCGACATGGCCGCGCTCCGCCTCTCGCTCGGCGAGGCGGGCGGGCGGCTGCTGCGGGAGGCGGCGGGGCGCGGGCCGGGGATGGGGCCGGGGATGGGGTTGGGGCGGGCGCGGCCCCGGCGCGGCCCCGGGGCGCCGGCGAAGGCAGCGGCGGAGCCGGGAGCAGCCCCCGGGGGCCCGGGGCCATCGCTGCCGCCCCGCCAGCCCCCGGGCCCCGGCGGCGGGACGGGCACGGCGCTCCCCGGAGCCCCCGGGAGCGAGCAGCGCCCCTCCGGCACGGCGGCACCGATAGGCCCGGCAGCCCGGGATGCGGGCACCGCAGCCCAGCCTGGAGCAGAGGAGACCAACAAGGGACGAGGAGAAACTCCCTCCGAAACTCGCTTCATCCTCAGTAGCAAGGAGGGGATGAATCTCGCCGGCCCCGCAGCCCCGCGCCGTGGGCCCCACTCTGCGGGCAACGCCACAGGGAGACGTGGAAAGCACAAAGAACTTGCTGACAAGAGCAGTGACGGTGCCCACGCTGCGACTGCCACTGCTGGGGCCACCGCCGGGGGTGGCCGGAGCCGGACGCTGGGTACGACCCCCGGAGCAGCTCCAGGAACAACTGGCATTGGCCGGGATGGGCAGGAACAGAGGGGAGCAGCTCCTGGAACAACTGGCATTAGCTGGGATGGGCAGGAACAGAGGGGAGCAGCTCCTGGAGAGGCTGGCACTGTCCAGGATGGGCAGGAACAGAGGGGAGCAGCTCCTGGAGCAGCTGGCACTGGCCGGGATGGGCAGGAACAGAGGGGAGCAGCTCCTGGAACGACTGGCACTGGCCAGGACGGGCAGGGACATGCAGGGAGCAGCCCAGGGATGCACAGAGTCCTGTCCATGGATGCAACGCTCGCCCCGAGAGACCCCCGAGCTCCCGGCCAGTTTGGACACCCTGTTGCTGTCCCTGACGATAAACAAGAAGAAGCAAAAAGCAGATGGAAAGAAGGAAACTTCAATGTCTACCTCAGCGACCTGATCCCTGTGGATCGAGCCATCGCAGACACCAGGCCCGCCGGGTAAGATCTGCTCCCCTTGCACAAAGCCCCGTGTGCACCCTGGGCATGGCTCCGTGCTCTGGGCAGGGCTGCTGGGGGCACACCAAGCCCTCCACTTCCACCCTGCTGCCTGTCAGATGGCTTTTGCCTGTCCAGCTCAGAGCGGCCTGTTGTTAAACATAAAACTGGGTAAAGTTTGCAGGTTGTCATAACCCACTGAGCCCAGCTGCCCAAGGGGCCAGGACAGCCAGCACAGGTGATAGGCTCAGGCCTCTCTGTGTCTTGGGACACCATACCTGGTGTGTCAGGTGCAGCTCTGGTTACCTGGTGGGCCAGGTGCAGCTCTGGTTACCTGGTGTGTCAGGTGCAGCTCTGGTTACCTGGTGGGCCAGGTGCAGCTCTGGTTACCTGGTGGGTCAGGTGCAGCTCTGGTTACCTGGTGGGTCAGGTGCAGCTCTGGTTACCTGTGGGCCAGGTGCAGCTCTGGTTACCTGGTGGGTCAGGTGCAGCTCTGGTTACCTGTGGGCCAGGTGCAGCTCTGAGCAGTCAGAATTCGTGTGTTGGTTCCCGTGGGTGTGTGAGGGCAGCAGGAGCCCCACTGCCCAGAGGGGCTCTCCCACCTGAGGCTGCCGTGGCCCTTCCCTCGAGGAAGGGACACCAGCCCTCCCAACCAGGGACCTGCTGTGGCTGCACAGAGCCTGCAGGAGACGAGCTGAGTGCTGGCACCCTCCAGCACTCAGACTGGAGAGGCAGTCTGGGGGACTCTGCTCTGTGGGGAGGTGCCGGGAGGGATGCGGAGTCTGGGTGTGGAGCAGTGTCACACTTACAGCAGTGTCACAGTTACAGCTGTCACCCTGAGATGTGAACTGACCCTGCACGGCTCAGCCCTGCGCTCCAAGAGAGCCACTCCCTGCCGGCAGAGGAGAGCAGGACCAGGCGAGGGCAGTGCCTCACCGACAGAAGGACAGGAGGCTGGGCAGCCCCGTCCTGAGCTGCCAGGCAGGCTGGGCAGTGCTGGCTTGATGCTGGACTTGATGGCCTTAAAGCTCTTTTTCAACCAAAGCCGTTCTGGGGTTGTGACAGCTGCAGGGAGGGAGGGAGGGAAGGTGCCAGCTCAGGTGAATGCCAGGTTCCTCTCTCGCTCTCAGCCCTTCCTGCAAACACCTCTGAGCCGCTGGGCAGGTGAGAGACCTGCCCCGTGCAGAGACCCGCCCATGTCCTGCTCCTGCACCCACAGTGGGTACGGTGGGCTGGGAATTGTGCCACGATTGTCCCCGTGCCACAGCACCGTGCAGGCATTGCCTGAGGTGAGCCCTGCACGGCAGGAGTGGAGCAGGGGCGGGGGAGACAGCCGGGGCTGGTTGCTGGTGCCACCTGCGCAGGGGACGTGCGGCGCGGTGGCGCAGAGCCAGCCCCTCTGTCCGGACCGCCGAGCCCGAGCTGCCCGGCAGGCAGCGCCTCCGGCACCGACGCACCCGGCCGGGAGCAGAGCTCTGCTCTCCCGGGGAGCTCCTGGGCCAAACAGGGATGTGAGCTGCTGCCTCGGGGCTCGGAGCTGCCCGGGGCACCCTGGTTCTGGCAGGAGCCTGTGCAGGCTCTGTCCCAGGCCTGCTGGCACAACCAGCTGGTAAGGGCACCTCGGGGAGGGGGCTGGTGGCAGCTCTTGGCAGCCAACAATTCTTTTTTTGGTGTATGCCAGTCTGTCCCAATTTAGACTCCAGCTCCTGTTGTGGCTCTGCCTGGAGTTCTGCCCTAGACACTGAAATGTGGCCATTCCTGCCTCCCTGTGCTCAGGGCTCGCTGCTTTTGGAGCTTTTCTGGCAGGGCTGTGCTCAGGGACACTGTGTCCCTGCAGCTGGTGTGGGGAGAGGCCCTGAGGAGGAGTGTGGGGGCAGGAGGCTTGTGGGGAGCATCCCATGCAGAGCCTGGGTCAGGCTGAGAGAGAAAGGGAAGAGAAGGCTCCAGGGAGACCCTAGAGCCCCTTCCAGTGCCTGAGGGCTCCAAGAGAGGTGAAGAGGGACTTTGGGTTAGGGTCTGGAGTGCCAGGACAAGGAGCAGTGGTTTCCTCCTGCCAGGGGGCAGGGATAGATGGGATATTGGGAGAGAATCCTTCCCTGGGATATTGGGAGAGAATCCTTCCCTGGGGACACCCTCACAGCTTCACAGGTTGCCCAGAGAAGCTGTGACTGCCCTGTCCCTGGAAGTTTGAGGCCGGGCTGGATGGGTTCTGGGCAGCCTGGTTTGCTGGAAGGTGTTCCTGCCATGGGAGCCGTTGGAAGGGGGTGGGCTTTGAGTTCCCTTCCAACCCAAACCGCCCCAGGATTCCATGGTGGAGGACTAAGGGGGCATGCCCCAGTTCTGCTCAGCAGCTGCCCAGCAAGGTGAGGCAGGGCAGGATCCAAAATGGGCTTTTTGGTGTTTTCTGCCCACTGACCCCCCTGAGACAGAAAGACACATCTCAAGGATTGTGAGACAGAGTAATTCTGGGGTGAATTTCACTTAGCCAGAGCACTTCTCATTAACTGCAAAGCCCTGAAATACCTCTAAATTTCCTTCAGAAGAGTTCCTGTCAGAACAAGTGAGTCCTTCCTGTCCCATGGGGCTGCCCATGAGAGGGGCCCTGGGGCAGTGTGTGGGGCCCCCATCACCCTCTGTTCCCCTCCCAGCACTGCAGGGCTTTCCCTCCATGTGTCACCTTGGGCATTTTCCCCTTTCCCCACACATTTCCCCTCCCCACACATTCCCCCTTCCCCACACATTTCCCTTCCCCACACATTTCCCCTTCCCCACACATTTCCCTTCCCCACACATTTCCCTTCCCCACACATTTCCCTTTCCCCACACATTCCCCCTTTCCCCACACATTCCCCCCTTCCCCACACATTTCCGCTTCCCCACACATTTCCCTTTCCCCACACATTTCCCTTCCCCACACATTTCCCTTCCCCACACATTTCCCCCTTCCCCACACATTCCCCCTTCCCCACACATTTCCCCCTCCCCACACATTTCCCCCTCCCCACACATTTCCCTTCCCCACACATTTCCCCTTCCCCACACATTTCCCCTTCCCCACACATTCCCCCTTTCCCCACACATTCCCCCTTCCCCACACATTTCCCCCTCCCCACACATTTCCCCCTCCCCACACATTCCCCCTTCCCCACACATTCCCTTTCCCCACACATTCCCCCTTCCCCACACATTCCCCTTCCCCACACATTTCCCTTCCCCACACATTTCCCTTCCCCACACATTCCCTTTCCCCACACATTCCCCCTTCCCCACACATTCCCTTCCCCACACATTCCCCCTTCCCCGGGCATTCCCCCTTCCCCACACATTCCCCCCCTCCCCACACATTCCCCCTTCCCCACACATTCCCCTTCCCCACACATTCCCCCTTCCCCACACATTCCCCTTCCCCACACATTCCCCCTTCCCCACACATTCCCCCCCTCCCCACACATTCCCTTCCCCACACATTCCCCCTTCCCCGGGCATTTCCCCGGGAGCACAAGGCTGCAGGTTTCCAGGAGCGTGCCTGGCCATGCCCTGCGGGCCGGTGTTGCTGTTGCAGGTGCTCTGAGCAGCAGGTGCACGACGACCTGCCGAGCACCAGCGTCATCATGTGCTTTGTGGACGAGGTGTGGTCGGCCCTGCTGCGCTCCGTGCACAGCGTCCTCAGCCGCTCTCCCCCGCACCTCCTGCAGGAGATCATCCTGGTGGACGACTGCAGCACCAAGGGTAGGGGAACCTTCTGCTGCCTTGATGGAACTAATAGAACTCGGGGGCGAAATGCAATTTGTCCTCTGTAACTCAATTCCAAGTAGGAGAGAAATCGCGTTTTCTCCTTCCGCTGTATTGAAGTGCATCCCTGGCTTGTGCTGGGGCTGAGGGTGATCCGAGGGCAGGGGGGTGCTGGGGCTGGCTCTGGGGGACGAAGGCAGAGGCTCCAGAGGCTCCAGGAGCACCAGGGAGCTGCGTCCTGCCCAGCCCGTTTGTCTTTGGGCGTCCTGCCATCAGATGCTCCCAGCCCCCAGAGTGCAGCCCCCAGGCAGGTGCCCCGTGCTCCCAGGGCTGGGGACACACTGGGTGGCTCAGAGGGCAGCAGTGGGAGCAGTGCTGAGCAGGATCTGTGCTCAGATGGCCATTCCAGCTGGTGCCCAGCCCCTGCTGGTGCTCCTGGAGAGCGCTGTCCCAGGTGGCTCAGAGCTCTCACCTCGGGCACGAGGAGCTGTTCACAGCCCAGACCTGAGCGCCTGGCGTGCCCGGGAAGATCTGTCTGTGGCTTTTCATGGTGTCAGAGGGCAGCAGGGGCTGAGCCAGGTCACTGTCCCCTCGCAGAGTACCTGAAGGAGCAGCTGGACACCTACATGGCGCGCTTCCCCAAGGTGAAGGTGCTGCACCTCCAGGAGAGGCACGGCCTGATCCGGGCCAGGCTGGCGGGAGCCAAGGTGGCCACAGGTAGGACAGGGGCACGGGGTGGGCCAGGCCTTGGGGACACAGCCCAGGCTGCACATGGGATTGGCACTTGTGACTGCACCACTGGAGCCTGTGGGATTTGCATGGGAACAAGGCAGGGCAGGATGGAGGGGACGGTGTGTGGGGGGATCCGGGGTGGATGGGGCAGCTCCAGGGCTGCCAGAGCTCCCAGACAGGGCTGGGGGGCTCTGCTCCTCCTCCAGCCCCTCCAAAGGCAGCCCCACGCTCAACAATGCCAGGGAAAAGACTTTGATTCAGACAAGAGTCTTACATTCCTAGCTTATGGCTTAATGCTTAGCGTAGGGGCTCAGAGGGATCACCAGAGCTCTTCTCTGCCATCAGCCTGGCTTAACGAGATGCTGAGGGGAAACTGGGATTAGAGGGAAAACAAGAAAACCCAATTGGAGCCATCAAACCCAAAAAAATTTCTGGGCTAACAAGCTTTAGGGGACCCCAGAGGTGCTGGCCCCCCCTCCAGCATGGCCTTTGTCCCTCCCAGGGCACCAAGGGTGTCCTTTTGCCACCATCTCCAGCCCCAGCCCCAGCAGCTGTCCTCCTGGGCTGTGTCAGCACCAAAATGGCCATTTCTGCCAGGAGCTGCCCTGCAGGGCTGTGTCAGCACCAAAATGGCCATTTCTGTCAGGAGCTGTCCTGCTGGGCTGTGTCACCACCAAAATGGCCATTTCTGCCAGGAGCTGCCCTCCCAAGCTGTGTCAGCACCAAAATGGCCATTTCTGTCAGGAGCTGCCCTGCTGGGCTGTGTCAGCACCAAAATGGCCATTTCTGTCAGGAGCTGTCCTGCTGGGCTGTGTCAGCACCAAAATGGCCATTTCTGTCAGGAGCTGTCCTGCAGGGCTGTGTCAGCACCAAAATGGCCATTTCTGTCAGGAGCTGTCCTCCTGGGCTGTCTCAGCACCAAAATGGCCATTTCTGTCAGGAGCTGTCCTCCTGGGCTGTGTCAGCACCAAAATGGCCATTTCTGTCAGGAGCTGTCCTGCTGGGCTGTGTCAGCACCAAAATGGCCATTTCTGTCAGGAGCTGTCCTGCTGGGCTGTGTCAGCACCAAAATGGCCATTTCTGTCAGGAGCTGCCCTGCTGGGCTGTGTCAGCACCAAAATGGCCATTTCTGTCAGGAGCTGTCCTGCTGGGCTGTGTCACCACCAAAATGGCCATTTCTGTCAGGAGCTGCCCTCCCAAGCAGTGTCAGCACCAAAATGGCCATTTCTGTCAGGAGCTGCCCTCCCGGGCTGTGTCAGCACCAAAATGGCCATTTCTGTCAGGAGCTGCCCTGCTGGGCTGTCTCAGCACCAAAATGGCCATTTCTGCCAGGAGCTGCCATCCCAAGCTGTGTCACCACCAAAATGGCCATTTCTGCCAGGAGCTGCCCTGCTGGGCTGTGTCAGCACCAAAATGGCCATTTCTGTCAGGAGCTGCCCTGCTGGGCTGTGTCAGCACCAAAATGGCCATTTCTGTCAGGAGCTGTCCTGCTGGGCTGTGTTAGCACCAAAATGGCCATTTCTGTCAGGAGCTGCCCTGCTGAGCAGGGAGAGAACTCCCTTGGCAGTGGCTGGGCAGGTCTGGGGAGCCAAGGAGGGCCTGGCACAGTCAGCAGCACCCCAGGGAGCCCACGGGGAGCTGCTCAGCAGGGCAGGGCTGGAGTGCCCGAGGCTGACCCTGCCCTGCCGTGCCCCAGGCGCTGTGCTGACCTTCCTGGACTCGCACGTGGAGTGCAACGTGGGCTGGCTGGAGCCGCTGCTGGAGCGCGTCCGCCTGCGCCGCACCAAGGTGGCCTGCCCCGTCATCGAGGTCATCAGCGACAAGGACATGAGGTGAGGCAGCTGTCCCTGCAGTGCCAGCACTGCCAGGATCCATCACAGGCCATGGAGCTGTGGCTCCAGACCCCTCAGAGCCTCCAGAGCTTTCCACGGGGCACACAGAGCATTGCTGTCCACCAGAAACCAACAGTAGCTGTGGATGTGGCCCGTGTTCATCACACACCCTTTTGCTTTCTCACAACTTTGAGCACATGAAGAGGATTCCTGATGAAATTTGTTAAAATCCTGGTTTAATTACCCACAGATATTCATCTCTCATTAGGGGTGACATTTCAATCAGGAATGTGACTCAGAATTAGCCAGCCCGATCTTTCCTCTGTTTAGTTACATGACCGTGGACAACTTCCAGCGTGGGATTTTTACTTGGCCAATGAATTTTGGATGGAGGCAGATTCCACAAGAGGTCATTGAGAAAAATAAGATCAAGGAAACTGATATAATAAGGTAAATAAAAGAGACGCGAGAGCTTTGCAAACCAGCCTGTTCCTTTGGTAATAATTTAGCAGCAGAGGCTCCTTTGAGGCCAAATGATGTTATTTTGTGGCCAAGTATTGTTTCTGCTTTCCAGAACAGGTGAGGCACAGGCAATCCCCCCACCAGGCATGGCCAAAGCCCAGGGAGCCTTTCTCCCCACGCATGGCACTGCTGGCATGTCAGCCAGGAGAACATTTCACTGCCTTGCTTGGCAGTGCCTTTCTTTCTTTCACTGCTTTTCTTGCCCTTCCCTGCCCCATTACAGCTTTCAGGCCCTCTCTGTCACAGCCTCTGTCACACCGTGTGGCCTCTCTGTTCCCAGGTGCCCCGTCATGGCAGGTGGCCTGTTCTCCATCGACAAGAAGTATTTCTCTGAGTTGGGAATGTACGACCCAGGACTGGATGTCTGGGGAGGGGAAAATATGGAGATTTCATTCAAGGTAGGTGACTGTCACACAGCTGCGCCCCTGCCAGCCTGGGTGGGTGATGGGGCTTAGGCAGGGGTTCCCCAGGGACAGCTCCATCTCCCTGGGCACCTGAGGCTCTCTTGGCTCGCCCAAGGCAGCGCCCACCCTCAGCTGGTGTCTGTCAGTGACCTCTGTCCCTCAGGTCTGGATGTGCGGAGGAGAGATCGAGATAGTCCCGTGCTCCAGAGTCGGGCACATTTTCAGGAATGACAATCCCTATTCCTTCCCAAAAGACCGGGTGAGGACGGTGGAGAGGAACCTGGCCCGCGTGGCCGAGGTGTGGCTGGACGAGTACAAGGAGCTCTTCTACGGCCACGCCTACCACCTGCTGCACAGCGTGGATGTGGGCGACCTGAGCCCGCAGACCCAGCTGCGGGAGAGGCTCGGCTGCAAAACCTTCCGCTGGTACCTGGAGAACGTGTACCCGGACCTGGAGGCGCCCCTGGTCAAAGCCAGTGGGCTGGTACGTGCCCAGGGGCTGCTCCCAGGGGCTGGCCGTGCCCTGGGCTGCACACCTCCCGGGCCTTTGGCAGCTTTTGGGGTGTTTCATACGGCACAGAGGTCTGCATTCCTGAGCATTTTTACAAGGAGATAGGTCACAGTCAGAAGGGATAACTCCCCTGTAGAGCTGGTTGGGTGTTTGGATGGCTGAGCTGGGCACACGGCAGTGCTGGGACCGGCTGTGCCCTGGGCTGGGAGTGCCTGGGGGTGAGAAACCCCCCTGTGCTGGGAGTGCCTGGGGGTGAGAAACCCCCCCGTGCTGGGAGTGCTGCTGGAAGGGGCTGGGGGTGGGTGAGAAACCCCCCTGTGCTGGGTGTGCCTGGGGATGAGGAAACCCCCCCTGTGCTGGGAGTGCCTGGGGATGAGAAACCCCCCTGTGCTGGGAGTGCTGCTGGAAGGGGCTGGGGGTGGGTGAGAAACCCCCCTGTGCTGGGTGTGCCTGGGGATGAGAAACCCCCCCTGTGCTGGGAGTGCCTGGGGGTGAGAAACCCCCCTGTGCTGGGAGTGCCTGGGGATGAGAAACCCCCCCGTGCTGGGAGTGCCTGGGGGTGAGAAACCCCCCTGTGCTGGGAGTGCCTGGGGATGAGAAACCCCCCTGTGCTGAGAGTGCCTGGGGGTGAGAAACCCCCCTGTGCTGAGAGTGCCTGGGGGTGAGAAACCCCCCTGTGCTGGGAGTGCCTGGGGGTGAGAAACCCCCCTGTGCTGGGAGTGCCGCTGGAAGGGGCTGGGGGAAATCAGCCTCGCTCCCTGCCCTGGCTCGGGGGGCACAGTGTGGTGCGGGGTCTGTAGGAGCAAGGTCTGTAGGAACAGGGTCTGTAGGTGCAGGTTCTATAGGGTCAGGGTCTGTAGGAACAGGGTCTGTAGGGTCGGGGTCTGTAGGATCAGGTTCTATAGGGTCAGGGTCTGTAGGAACAGGGTCTGTAGGGTCGGGGTCTGTAGGGTCAGGGTCGGTAGGAACAGGGTCTGTAGGGTCGGGGTCTGTAGGTGCAGGTTCTATAGGGTCAGGGTCTGTAGGAGCAGGGTCTGTAGGTGCAGGGTCTATAGGGTCAGGGTCTGTAGGAGCAGGGTCTGTAGGATCAGGGTCTGTAGGTGCAGGGTCTATAGGGTCGGGGTCTGTAGGAACAGGGTCTGGAGGTGCAGGGTCTGTATGGTCGGGGTCTGTAGGTGCAGGGTCTATAGGGTCGGGGTCTGTAGGAGCAGGGTCTGTAGCACGGCTCCGCCGCCAGCAGAGCGCAGCAGCCGCTCGCGTTCCCGGCGCTGCGGGGCCGGGAGGAGGGACCGACACCGCTCCGGGCTCGGAACCTGCGCCTCGCCGGGGGCAGTGGGCAGCGAGCACTTTGAAGTTGTTTTGGGTTCAATGCTGCCTGCACAAACCTCTTGCTTGGCGCCTGGTGAGAGAAACTGGGTCAGGCTCCCCTTCTCCTCCACCACAAAATTCCAGAATGGTTTGGGTGGAAAGGGACCTTAAAGCTCAGCCTATTCCATCCACTGCCATGGGCTGGGACACCTCTCACTAGAGCACGGTGCTCCAAGCCCCGTCCAGCCTGGCCAGGAACACTCTTTTCTGCCTCCCTTAGTTATGTGGATGGTGTTAGAGTGTCCCGTGAGCCCAGCAGGTTCAGTGCAGTGTAACATCCTCTCCCCCTCTCGGGAATTTCTGTCTAAATCTGCATTTTGTTGCTGTTTCCCAGCTCGTTAACGTGGCCCTGGCGGGGTGCATCGCTGTGGATGGCACCACCCTGGCGTTTGAGGAGTGTGATGCTAGCAACACGGTAAGGACAGCCTGCAGGCACCCCGGCTGTGCCACCCTGCCTGTGGCAGCTGGCACGGAGCTCCTCAGCGTCCCGCGGTGACCTGTCCCCTCCCCGGGGGCTAACACAGCCCTTCCCACATGGCCAGGCCGTGCCTGGGAGCAGCAAGGGGCAGGAACAGCCTGGAGCCAAGCAACAGTGTCAGAAACAGCAAATTCAGCTGGGTAGGAAAGTTTGATAAAGCTGTGAGTTTGCACACGAAAACAGAGAAAGATTTGTGATCTGTGTGCAGCTGCTGGACATCCAGCTGTCCCTCACAGCCCTTTCAGTGCCGGGGGGCAGGGAGGGATGGCAGACTGGGAAGGGATCCCTGGCCGGGAGGCTGGATTGCCCGGAGCACTGGGGCCAGCCCTGCCGTGGAGCCTGACGGGGCCGTGTCTCCTCCTGCTCTCTCCCCGCAGAACCAGAGGTTCAACTACACCTGGCTGAGGCTGGTCCAGCACGGAGAGCTCTGCCTCGCCCCGGCGGGCGTGCTGGGAGCCGTGGGCCTGCGCCAGTGCCAGGGCAGGAGCCGCAGCCTGGCCTGGCTCCACGGGTCACTGGCCACTGTCCAGCCAGGCCTGGTGAGTGATGCTGCAGCTCCGTCCCCAGGGGATGGCAGGAGGGGTCAGGGCTGGCCCCTGCCCACCCAGCGGGTGCCAGGAGAGCACTGAGAGGGGCACAGCCCAGCACGGGGGCACCCCACCCTCTGCTGCCCGCTTGGCCAACACCACCTGTCCCTAGAGATGGGCTGGTGCCCAGGACCCCACCCCTCATGCCCCTCTGCCAGGGGTTGTGTCCGTCCCAGTGCCGAGCATCCCGACACGGCGGCCGGGCTGGGGACACTGGGGTTCCTGCAGGCACTGCCACAGCCACAGCAGCAGCAGCAAAACAGCCAAAACAGCCTGGTTTTACACAGAAAGCGTCAATAGCACTTAAAGGGAGATGAGTCAGCATCGATTGGCTCTCAGCTCACGGGGCTTTTTAAAGACAGCACTTATGGAAAGGAGAAGAATGGATACTTACACTAATTGCCTGCACTGCACAAAGAGTCATGGCTCTGCCTCTGTCAGCCTGGTGCAAGTACTTGTCCAAAATGCTCTGAAATGACATAGTCTATTGCTGAGAAAAAAACACTCTCCACTTAAGAAAGAAAAAAATGTAGCATTCAATAGACAGACAATTTCCTGTTGCCCTTTGGTTTTTTCAGCCTAAAGTGTTGAATGCCAGAATGCCACAGGCTCACGTTGGGTGTTTAGGGAAAAATACTGGAAAATTTTTATCCACTTAGTGAAAATTGTGAAATAGTCATTTCACTTTGTGAAAAATAGGCAGAAATGCCCAGGGAGCTGTATGGGGCACGGGCAGGTCTTGTCTCCTGTCACAGCCCGGTTTCTCAGCTGGGGGAGAGATGGGTTTGGTGCTGCTCTTTTACTGGTGCCAGCAGCAGGAGTCTGAGGAGAGCCCAGTGCTGCCTGAAGGAGTTGCAGTGCTTTGCCCTCTCCTGACACCAGGCATTGCATTGTCCAAGGATGTGAAGTGCAGTTCCTGTCTGCACAAAGGTGCAGCTTCTGCCCAGGCCCCCTGCACAGGTCACACCAGGAGTGTCTCCCCTCGGGGTTAGTGAGCTGCTCCTGAGGACCACTGCAGTGCCAGGAGTGGCACAGAAATGTCCCTCACCTGTGGCAGCACCTGCAGCATCTCCTGGCTGGCCGCAGGGGTTAGACAGGTGAATCCAAGCAGATGTGAAGAGCAGAAGGATGGAGGTCACTCAGACTCTTTGTCCTTTCCCTGCCCCAGCTCTTGGGCTCCAGGGCTGAGTTACCTGACATCCTTGTCAGTGCAGTGACTGTGCCAGGTTCATCAGCCACAAGCTAAACACAGAAATCAGTCTCC
This sequence comes from Haemorhous mexicanus, assembly GCF_027477595.1. Classification (NCBI taxonomy): domain Eukaryota; kingdom Metazoa; phylum Chordata; class Aves; order Passeriformes; family Fringillidae; genus Haemorhous; species Haemorhous mexicanus. Next base: position 521,710 of record NC_082348.1, on the reverse strand, counting down.
TGCTGCACATGCCCTGTGGAGCAGATCCCACCCGAGGGACTCCCTCCGCCTGGCAATTGCCACACAGACAGTGAGAGACCTCATCTCTCTGTTCCCAGGCAAGCAAAGTCCAGGACAGGTGTGGTGTGACTGCACAGCTGTGGTGTGACCCCAGCTCAGCTGCAGCTGCAGGCTTGGATCCCAAGCCAAAGTCCCTGTAAGTCAGCAGAGATATCTCAGCTATTAGGGATGAGCCACAAAGGGCACACTGTGAGGAGCTGGGCTTTCTCAGAGGGAAAGTGGAGCTGCTGCTGCTGCTGCTGCTGCTGCTGCTGCTGCTGCTGCTGCTGCTGCAGGAGCCCTGAAGCCTGAGCACCCCCTAAGCCTGAGCCCCCCTGAGCCCGAGGCCCCCTAAGCCTGAGCACCCCCTGAGCCTGAGCCCCCTAAGCCTGAGCCCCCCTAAGCCTGAGCCCCCCTGAGCCTGAGCCCCCCTGAGCCTGAGCACCCCCTAAGCCCGAGCCCCCCTAAGCCCGAGCCCCCTGAGCCTGAGCCCCCTGAGCCTGAACCCCCCGAGCCTGAGCCCCCCTGAGCCTGAGCCCCCTGAGCCCGAGCCCCCTGAGCCTGAGCTCCCTGAGCCCGAGCACCCCCTGAGCCCCCCGAGCCCCCCTAAGCCTGAGCCCCCCTAAGCCTGAGCCCCCCTAAGCCCGAGCCCCCCTAAGCCCCAGCACCCCCTAAGCCCGAGCCCCCTGAGCCCCCCGAGCCCCCCCGAGCCCCCCTGAGCCCCCTGAGCCCCCTGTCTGTCCCACAGACCGCCCACCTGGTCTCGCAGCACCAGCGCCTCCCGCAGCCGGCGTGCCTGGAGGTGGATCCCTCGTTCAGAGCCCTGCGGGTGAGGGGCTGCGACGCCAGGAACCCCCACCAGAAGTGGCAGTTCAGCAGGTACCACGCCGACTGAGGGCAGCCCGGCTGCACAGGACTGCCCTGCTGTCACTGTGGCTCTGGGGGACATCGGTGTGGCTGCCCAAGGGGGAAGTGCATTTCCAGTGGGAACTGGAATGTGTGATGTGAGACCTGCACGTGGGGGGATCCCAGCACCCAGAGCAGCACGTCTGAGCAGAGCAGCATCATTCTCCCTCTCTGCAGGAGACTCTGGGAAAAACTCCTTTTCTGTGTTATTAAATGGAAATATTTTTTGAAGTCCCCATCCTACTGTAAGCAAATCCCTCAGCTCCCTCTGACAGCAGCATAAGCTACAGAAATACTTCTGGGCCCTGTACGTCTGTAAGCAGCAAATGGGGCTGCTTGTTCCTCCACAGAAACTGGAAGTTTGTTGCCCAATGCATCAAGAAAGTCCAGCACCATGTCCACACTGGCTGCAGGATCCCTCCCTGTGGGACGTGTTGTGTGACAGGTGAGGATCAGGGATCTCTGAGGAATCCCTTGCACATCAATGAAGCCCACATTTTATAGTGGGAGGTGGGTGGGGGTCAGTCCCACCAGGAGAGGCCTGGAGCAGCCCTTCCCTGTGCTGGAGACAGCGAGGACACACACGCTTTGTTTGGTGGGGAGAGGAGCTGCAGGAGCAGGGAACCAGAGCTTTGTCCTGCTTCTTGCCAGAGGCACACTCCAGGCCAGCCTGGAGGCTCCTCCTCCCAGGGCAGCCAGGTTGTCCCACCTGGGGCTGCCAGGACCCCAAGCCCTGTCCCCGAGCCCCTGTGGCTTCCTGGGGCTCTCCAGGAGCCCTGCTGCTCCCTCAGCCCAGGCTGCAGGGCACAGCCAGGCTCTGCACACCAAACTCCCTCTGGACTCACTGTCACAGGCAGGGGTTGGCTGTACTGTGAAGTTCTTCACTCCAAAATCCAGCACCAGGCACGAGGGGATGCATCTGATGGGAGAATAAATTCTGTGTGCCCAGGCTGTGAGATCCAGAGTATGTAACACCAGGCAGGGTTTCCACCCCTGCTCCCACTGGGAGTTCCTGCAGTAGGATGCTGCTCCCTGTGCCCTGCAGGGCTGCAGTGGGAGGCAGTGCTGTCCTCCTGCCCCACTGCCCCGTGCTGAGCTGAGGGCTGCTCCAGCCCAAGCCCTTGGGTACGTGAGCTGAGCGTGGCACCGAGAGCTCACGGTGGGCACAGCCGAGCCCCCAGCCCTGCCTCACACCCCCCTCCTCTGGCTGTGCAGGGGGCCTGGCACAGCACTACCTCTGACGTGTGCATCAGTGCTGACAGCATCTGACAGGCTCAGTCTGCCAAAGCATTGACTGGCCCAACAGATTTCCCCAGTTGACTCCTATTCCAACTGTCTTCCTGATTTTCTCTCCCTCCTTCAGCGCAGCTAGCCCGCAGTCACCATCAGAAAAATGACACAGACGTTGTTTGGGCAGTCAGCTCGTATCAGGAGCATGAATTTCATCAAATTCTGTTTGCTGACATTCAATCACTTGTCACGGAGCAGGCAGCAGGCAGTCATATGTCACGGTCACATCCCATCGCCAGCCCTGTCACTCGCACGCCGCTGCCCCGCTCCTGTAAATGCTCACTTCCCTGCTGGATCTTTGCTCACAGACTGCAGGCTGCCCGGGGGCGGCTGGCAGTGAGCTGGGGCCCTGCTGTTGCTCAGTGCTGAGACCATTCCGAGGGCACCAGTCAGCCCAGTCTTCCAGAAACGAGAGCATTTTTCCGGCAGGCGCGGCGGTGCCGCCGCTCCCGCGCACCCCGGGCTCGGCTCCGGGAGCGGCGGGGCCGGGGAGCACCAGGGGTGGGGTGGAGTGGGGAGTCCCTGCTGTGCCCGGTGCTAAATTGTTAAATTTAAAAAGGAATAGGTGATAGTGGATGGAGCTGCTTCCTCTGAGGGCAGTGTGTTACCTCTGACCAGCCCGGGCCCTCTCTAGGGGTTCCCCCCGAGTTACTGCCAGGCTGAGCCGTACGGCATCGCCCCAGGAGGAGCCCTCAGAGCACCAATTCCCTGGATTCTGGCCTGTTGCCTCCTTGCTCGGTGCAGGGGAGGGCAATAGCCGAGCTGGTTGCTGCAGCCACAGCTGCTGCAGCTGTGGTGACACCTGTCACCTGTCACCGACACACCCCACGAGGCTCCGCCTCTTACTCACCTGCCGCCAACCCTCCCCCGGCACGGCAGAAACGGAGAGAAGGCATTTTCGGGCTGCGACTGCCATGGCCTGGCCAGCGCCTGCCTCCAAGTGCCTCTGCTGCAAGGGACAGTGTCCAGATCCCCGCGTGTGCCCTGCCCTCTCGGGAGTGCCGGCAGCTCCTGCCCGGCTGCTCCGCTGCCCGACCCTGTGCCCGCGGGCACGGACACAGCTCCAGCTCCCCGCCCCTGCCCGCTTCTGTGAGCCCCTGCTGTCCACACCACAGCCAGGCCAGGTGGGCAGGGCTCTCCGGCCCCCCGAGCATCCCAGCGCTCCCATTTTTCCGCTTTTTTAACCCAGGAAAGCAGGAGAGGGCGCTGCGGTCCTCGGCTGAGCGAGGGCTGCTCGGCAAGGAAGGCAAAAAGCGAGCCCAAGGTTCTCAAAGCCTGGGGCAGCCTTTGCACCTCGGGGAGCCTTTGCAACTCGGGCAGCCTTTGCACCTCGGGCAGCCTTTGCACCTCGGGGAGCCTTTGCACCTCGGGCAGCCTTTGCACCTCGGGCAGCCTTTGCACCTCGGGGTGCCTTTGCACCTCGGGCAGCCCCCCGCTCCGGGAGTGGTCACAGACACTGCTGGAACTGGAATGGTTTGGGGTTGGAAGGGACCTTAAAGCCCATCTCGTTGCACCCCTGCCGTGGCAGGGACACCTCCCCTGTCCCGGGCTGTGCCAGCCCTGTCCAGCGAGGCCCTGGCTGCAGCACCACAGCCCCGTCCCCAGGAGGCTGTGCCACCCCCAGAGCAGCTGCCAGCAGCAACAGACCCACAGTATAGGTTGGTACAAGCAGAGCTCAGAACTTGCCCAGGCCAAGGAGCAAACAAACAAGTGTGAATGGCACAATGAGGGCTATGTCTGCTGGCACAATGCAGAATTGCCCCGTATTATTTTCACGTTGCCAATAAATAATTGCCTTTATGTAGAACAAGAAAAGTCAAAGCGATATTCAGTGCTGCTGGAGATGTAAAACTAATCCTTTAAAAGGCACTTATGGCTGTAGGAGGCCCTGTATAACTCCTTCCTCACCTCCTCTCCCTTGCCAGCAGTCCTCAGCTTTCCAGATGTTTTCTGGGATAACAAGTGCAAAGCTAAGTCCCAACTCTAGACAAATCTAGAGTAAAACAGTTTAAAAATATTGACACCACTGCATGGTGCTTACACAAAGGTCTTTCAAAATGGAGAAGGGTAATATCCAGGTGAGACAAAAATAATGGATTAAAACTCACCCGGTTTTGACAAAATAATCTTTAAAATTTTACACCTAAACTTAGGATGAAAATCAGAACACCTAAGAGAGTCTGACCTGGTGGCACTGGGACAATAAGTGTTCCTGGTGGTGGCCAGGCTCACCAGCTGCACACTGGCACAGGCAGGCGGGTGCCAGGTGGGCTGCTGCCCCTGGGGCCAGCCCAGAGCCCGGCTGTGCCTCTGCAGGTGGCACTGGGCACCGGTGCCACCGCCCCAAAGCCACCCCAGGCTGGCACCGTGGCCAGCCAGCACCAACAGCAGTGCCCACAGCTGCCCTGGCCTGGTGGCACCTCAGCACGAGCTGGGGACAGGCAGGGCTGGCAGAGGGCAGCTGCCGGGCACCATCGGGCACCAGGACAGACAGACAGACTGCAGAACAGAGCAGGGGTGGTCACAGCCATCCCTGTTGGTGCCCCCTGCCCTGGCAGTGACACGGCTGCCACACTGCCAGCTCCTTACAGCAGGGCAGGCAGCCTGGGGCAGCCAGAGGGGCCCACCCTCTCCAGCCTCCCCTGGTCTCCCCTGGTTAAAGGAGAAAGGAGGATAACCTGAACATCCAGTGGTGGGTACTTAGCAAACTGATTCTTTATTTTCCTGCGCTATGGATGCCTCTGCCCCCGTCAAAGCCAAGATGTTAAATTTTCACAGTGTAATATAAATCATGTACAAAAAGAAGAAAAGCCGTGACCCTGTGTTGTGTGAAGAGACACGTTTGGGGGAGCAAAATAAAGCCAAGGCCAGAGCAAAGGCTCGGCGCGTTAGGCACTCCCCCCTCAGTTCACAAGTGCATCATGGACTCGAACTCGTCGATCCGCTGTTTGGTGTTTCCTTTACGGATCCTCCGGTAGGAGATTGTGTTGTACCTGGAATAGCTGTGTCTGGAGATGTCGTTCTTCTTCCCCAGGCTGGGCTGCTCCCCCGCCTTCTCCAGCGGGGAGTTGCAGCCGGGGCTGCCCGGGGGCGATGGCTGCTTGCCGCCGTCTCGCTGCTGCGGCCGGGACGCCTCGCTGCTCTCCTTCTTGATTTCGATCACCTGAACCTCGTCCTCCTCGGTGTCCTCCTCCTCCTCTGCATCCTCCCCCTCCGCCTCCAGGGCCGCGTTCCCTCTGGGCTCGGCGCTGCCCGGCGGGGTCTCCGGGACCTCCCTGTCGGCCGCCGCCGCCGTCCCCGCCGTGCCCGTCCCCGCCGTGCCACCCGGCCCTGCGCGACACGGGGGACACGGGGGACACGGCGGCTGCGGCTCCGGCACCGGCTCCTGCCCCCGGACTCGCCATTCGGGGTGACACGGGGCCAGGCCGGACCCCAGCCCCCGGGCGGCACCCCAACACCTGGGGACAGCTCCCAAAGCCACCCCCTGTCCTTGGGAATGTCCCCCTCCGTACTGCCCCCGAGGGGAGGGGAGGGGAGGGGAGGGGAGGGGAGGGGAGGGGAGGGGAGGGGAGGGGAGGGGGGGGGGAGGGGAGGGGAGGGGAGGGGAGGGGAGGGGAGGGGAGGGGAGGGGAGGGGAGGGGAGGGGAGGGGAGGGGAGAGGAAGGGAAGGGGAAGGGGAAGGGGAAGGGGAAGGGGAAGGGGAAGGGGAAGGGGAAGGGGAAGGGGAAGGGAAGGGAAGGGAAGGGAAGGGAAGGGAAGGGAAGGGAAGGGAAGGGAAGGGAAGGGAAGGGAAGGGAAGGGAAGGGAAGGGAAGGGAAGGGAAGGGAAGGGAAGGGAAGGGAAGGGAAGGGAAGGGAAGGGAAGGGAAGGAAGGGAAGGGAAGGGAAGGGAAGGGAAGGGAAGGGAAGGAAGGGAAGGGAAGGGAAGGGAAGGGAAGGGAAGGGAAGGGAAGGGAAGGGAAGGGAAGGGAAGGGAAGGGAAGGGAAGGGAAGGGAAGGGAAGGGAAAGGAAGGGAAGGGAAGGGAAGGGAAGGGAAGGGAAGGGAAGGGAAGGGAAGGGAAGGGAAGGGAAGGGAAGGGAAGGGAAGGGAAGGGAAGGGAAGGGAAGGGAAGGGAAGGGAAGGGAAGGGAAGGGAAGGGAAGGGAAGGGAAGGGAAGGGAAGGGAAGGGGAGGGGAGGGGAGGGGAGGGGAGGGAAGGGGAAGGGAAGGGAAGGGGAAGGGAAAGGGGAAGGGGAAGGGAAGGGGAAGGGGAAGGGAAGGGGAAGGGAAGGGGAAGGGGGAAGGGAAGGGAAGGGGGAAGGGGAAGGGAGCCATCCCGCATGCAGTGCCCAGCTGTGCCCCAATGGGACGTGTCCCTCCCTCAGCAGTGGCCACCCCTGCTGCGGTGGCCATCTCCCATTTGCCCTGTTTGGCACGTCTCTGCGGTTAATGATGCTCTAGTGTCGAAACAAATGACCTATTCAAGGTTTTGCCTGTGGGGTCCAGAGTATTAATTAGACTAAATTGGTTGGGTACTAAAAAGCTGCCTGCAATTTGGAGATAAAGCGCTGTGGTCGCAGGGCTGGTGCAGGGGGCCCAGGAGAGATCCTTTAATAGGTTTTATTGTGTGCTCCTAAAGCAGCACAGCTGGAATACGGATGTCAGCTCTAAGTGGCAAAGCCTCCACCACTATTCACCTCCTCACAGCCTAGACAGTTGCTATGAAATATTAATTTGGCCATGACAAATGTTTGGATATTTTTCCTTTTGTTAATGGAAGCAGGTTTTGCTTGCTGGGCACAGCCCATGGCTCATCTAGAGCCCACTTCAAAGCTCAGGGCAGAGCATCACCAGCAGCTCCCGGTGCAGACACCCTTGTCCCACCCCAGCCAAAGCCAACGAGACAGGAGGAGCCCGTGGTGGGAGATGAGGAAAGGAATGATGCCTAGAGCCCCCCTTGGAGAGACACGGCTGCCCTCCTCCAGTAACACACCATGAAATACTCCTCCTTTTGGGGAAGTGGCTGCAGTCTGCATAGTGAAATAAATATGTTCATTTCTGTATATACTCAGTACATTTTTATCTCATGGCCAGGACGGGCGGTGACCCCCCTGCAGCCCCACTCACCTCAGGAGGTGGCTGAGGCTCCAGCCCTGGCTCCTGCTCATTTCCACCTTTTTCACCCAGAAATGAGCAGGGCAAGACCCAGGAACGGGTGTTTAGGAGAGCTATTTTATGTGGATACTTGGGCATTGGGGGATTCAACACTTGGTGAATCAGGCAGGAAAAGAGTTTGGGTTTTGTGAGCGCCCACAGCCCACAGCCTCACGAGGTTCTCCTCTGAGCATGGAGCAGAAGACAGATAATCTCCCAGCCCCTTGAGGCTGTTGGGGACCTCCTGCCTGAAGACCCCACAATGCTTGGACACCCCATGGTCCATGAGATATGTAAAACTCTGGCAGGAAGATAGCAGCTGTGGTTTCTAAGGTGCAGCAACTCACAGGTGAGAAATGAGTCACTGCTCCCTGGAATAGAAGGGTCTGACCCAATTAAAATAAAATAATAACCACCTGCATCCATTGTCTCTGTGCTAGACACTGGTGAAACCCCGCACCAGATGCATTTTGCATTACCTTCCCCTGATCCCTGGCCATTGGTCCCTGCGTCCTGGATATCCACTGCTCCCTGCTCTGGTGTCCCAGCCTTCTCCTCTCGCTTTCCTTTGGAAACACAAAGCAGAAGACATGGGCTAATGGAGAAATTAGTGATGGCAATCAGGTTTTAATGGCTGCAGATCAGCAGGTTTTCAGAGCAGCTTTAGAATTGCTCATTTCTTTAGTTAGGATCTTTTCATTGCATCCCTCAAATGTGTCCCAGATTCTGAAATACTCCAAGTCACTGTTACAGCTACCACAGATGGGGAATTTTGGCTAACAGCACATCCCATTATTCATTAGGCTACAGATAAATCAGAACCTTTCTCTCCCAACACCCAGAGACAGGCAGCCCCGTACAATACCTTGACATCCCTTCTCTCCAGCACAATTCTCAGGAGCAATGTCCTCTGCCAATGAATTTCTATTTTCCTCCAGATTTTCCTTTGCAGGTGAAGTGTCAGGGCTCGTTTCTGCATTTGCATACGGGACTGTCCCAAGAGATTTTGCAATTTCTTCGAGGCCACCGATGACCTGGAGTGGGCCGTCCTCCGGGGGAAGGCTCCCGTTGCACGCCGGCATGGTGGCAGCTGCGGGCACTTCTTCTGTCATGCTGAGGGCCGTGCCGGGCCGGGCCGTGCCGGGCCCCGCTCCTGCCCCGGGGTGGGGAGCTCCTCCTCGCCCCTTCGCCCCGGGGTCTGGTCCCCTGCGCGAGTGGCCCTGGTGCGTCTCCTGTGCCCAGCCCGCGGCCGCACCATCCGCTGTGCCCGGGGCTTGCCAGCCCAATCAGCACCTCCCTCGTCGCCCAGGCTCTGCCCGTTGCATAATTAAATGCACCATTATAATTTACATAAACAAACAATCTGAAGCAAGGAAGCTTTTGTGCTGGCCTGGAGAGCGGGGCTGTGGGCATGTCAGCCCCGCGGGAATAAACAGGAGCTTGTGCTCTGGGCACAATGGCTCTTTGTGTCCCCGCTGGCCACAGGGACAGCCTTTGTTCTGACCCCTAATCCCCGGAGGGTGACCACCTTCCCCAGCGCCTGCCACCTAACCCGCTTAACATTCCCCAGCGGGTTTGCGCCGGGGAACCGCGCCGGGGACGGAGCTCGCTGGGGATGGAGCTCACCGTGGATGGACCACGCTATGGATGAGCCTTGCCATGGATGAGCCTGGCCATGGATGGACCACGCTATGGATGAGCCTTGCCATGGATGGACCACGCTATGGATGAACCTCGCCATGGATGGACCTCGCCATGGATGGACCACGCTATGGATGAGCCTTGCCATGGATAAACCACGCCATGGATGAGCCTTGCCATGGATGGACCTGGCCATGGATGAACCTCACCATGGATGGACCACGCTATGGATGAGCCTCGCCATGGATGGACCACGCTATGGATGAGCCTCGCCATGGATGAACCTCGCCGTGGATGAATCTCACCATGGATGGAGCTCACCAGGGGTGGAGCTCACCAGGGATGGAGCTCACCGTGGATGGACCACGCTATGGATGAACCTCGCCATGGATGGAGCTCGCAATGGATGGAGCTCACCAGGAATGAACCTCGCCGTGGATGGAGCTCACCATGGGTGCTCACCCTGGATGAACCGCGCTATGGATGAACCTTGCCAGGGATGGAACTCACCAGGGATGAACCTTGCCATGGGTGGAGCTCGCCATGGATGAACCTCACCGTGGATGGAGCTCAGCATGGATGAACCTCACCATGGATGGACCTCACTGTGGATGGACCTCGCTGTGGGTGAACCTCGCCGTGGATGGACCTCGCCATGCCCTGGGGCACAATGGATCTACTCTGCCCTCTGGGGAGCAGCTCCAGCAGTGGGACAGGCACAGGCCCTGCATACAGCACGGCGTCATGCTGTCCACCTGTGCCTGGCCATGCACCCTGGACAGCCAGCACCACTCAGAGGGACCATGGCTGCCCCTGGAATGCTGGCAGTGTCCCAGGCCAGGCTGGACATGGCTTGGAGCATCCTGGGGCAGTGGAAGGTGCCCATGGCAGGGGGTGGAACAGGGAGAGCTACAAGGTCCCTCCCAACCCAAGACATTCCATGATTCTCTCGGTAACTCTCAGTTGTTGTGGTGTGAAGCTATATCCTGTCCCTCACGTGTGCCAACTTCTTCCTTCCCCTCCCCCTGCCCCCTTGCCCCCTTCCTAACTGCTGTCTGTCAAGTTCCACATTCCAGCAAGGGCGTCGTGTGATTGGCAGAAGTTCAAAAGATGCTTCTCAGACCTGGGGTCATTGGCCTGTCCAGGTGTCATTGTCCCCTGAGACCCTCCCCCTCCCACCTGGTTGGTAGCTCACCCATCCTCTCCCTCCCCCCTCCCTGTGGGCTTAAAAGACACAGAGACCATGCAGTCAGGATTCTGTTGGAGCTGTTACCGAGATTCAGAGCTCTGTGACCCTGGAATAAACTCTGGATTTAACCCTCCAGCAGAACCCGCTCTCTTTCCTCTTCACCATCGCCTGAACCTTTTCCACCAGAGGTAAACAGAGTTTCTGCCATGCCTGGGCTCATTCCGAGTGCCTAACTGCAACTGCCAGCCAGCCAAAGGTGTCTCTGAGGTGGAACATCCACAGCTGCTGCCCTTGGTCCAGCACTAGGGCCAGATGAGCCCAGGCACGCTCCACTCAGCAATATTGGGATTTTATTCCAATACTCAGTCACACCTAAGGCTGGCAGGATCGAGAGGGAGCAGTTTGCAGAGGGAAGCTGGAGAGTCACCCGAGCAGCACTGGGGCATTTCTGACCACAGCTGAACTCGTCTCAACCCTGGTGCCCAAAGCCAGGTTTACATAACAGTGTAATCTCCTGCCGTGAATGACATTCTGTGTTTGTGCAATACAGCATTCCTGGTATCTTTGGGCTTTAGGGTTTGGAAATCCTCTTGTCAAGTTCAGCCCCCGATTAGAAATGGACCCAAACACTTTCCACTGCTTCTATTAATCTTCTGAGTCTGTGTCTTTAAATCAACAAGTTTTCATTATTGTTTTAAAATTAATTTGGTGTGATTGATTTATAAAACCCATCCTTTGCTGGAAAACGTTGCCCAAGAAAAGCAGACAATGAGGTTTGAGTGTGAGCTGACAATGAGCAGTGGTGGGTGCCCTCAGGAGGAGAGGCTGAGCACCCAGCAAGGCCTGGTGACTGAGGGGGGGAAGGTTCCTTCCTGTACTCACAGGGTCACAGAGCCATTTGGGCAGCAGGATTGCAGAAGGAAAAGGCAGGTGTGGGTTCTTCCCACCGCAGGCAGCTGTTTGTAAACAGCTGGACAAAACCAGCTCTCAAGGGCAGGGAACAATTCCTTCTGCACAACCCCCACAGGGTGGATTTCTGCCTCTTCAAGCTTTTAAAAATGAAAAAGCTTTGTTCTGTCCAGTCTGGTGTGGCACAGCCACAGCTGGATGTGACACCACTAACAGCAGCTGGTCCATGCCAGGAGCACCAGGACCCCCTCCTGGCTCTGTCTGTGGATAAAGTGGGAGTCCCCCTGGGCAGGCCAGGCTCAGCTGCCCTGGATAACCACCTGTGCCATCTTCTGCTCGGAGCCCGGGGAGCTGGGTGTGACCAGCTGCTGCACGGGGGAACAGGGGAGCAGGGGAGCAGGGGAGCAGGGGAGCAGGGGAGCAGGGGAGCAGGGGAGCAGGGGAGCAGGGCCTCACCACCGCGGGGAAAGGAAGTGCGGGGTGGGGCTGCAGGAACGGCCACGCAGAGCAGCAGGAGGGAGGCAGCACCACATCCCTGACTGTGGGGCAGGATGGAGCCCAAAGGCAGCACCACATCCCTGACTGCAGGCAGGATGGAGCCCAAAGGCAGCACCACATCCCTGACTGTGGGGCAGGATGGAGCCCAAAGGCAGCACCACATCCCTGACTGCAGGCAGGATGGAGCCCAAAGGCAGCACCACATCCCTGACTGTGGGGCAGGATGGAGCCTAAAGGCAGCACCACATCCCTGACTGTGGGGCAGGATGGAGCCCAAAGGCAGCACCACATCCCTGACTGTGGGGCAGGATGGAGCCAGGGGGGCAGCACCACATCCCTGACTGTGGGGCAGGATGGAGCCCAAAGGCAGCACCACATCCCTGACTGTGGGGCAGGATGGAGCCCAAAGGCAGCACCACATCCCTGACTGTGGGGCAGGATGGAGCCCAAAGGCAGCACCACATCCCTGACTGCAGGCAGGATGGAGCCCAAAGGCAGCACCACATCCCTGACTGTGGGGCAGGATGGAGCCCAAAGGCAGCACCACATCCCTGACTGTGGGGCAGGATGGAGCCCAAAGGCAGCACCACATCCCTGACTGCAGGCAGGATGGAGCCAGGGGGGCAGCACCACATCCCTGACTGCAGGCAGGATGGAGCCCAAAGGCAGCACCACATCCCTGACTGCAGGCAGGATGGAGCCCAAAGGCAGCACCACATCCCTGACTGTGGGGCAGGATGGAGCCCAAAGGCAGCACCACATCCCTGACTGCAGGCAGGATGGAGCTCAAAGGCAGCACCACATCCCTGACTGTGGGGCAGGATGGAGCCCAAAGGCAGCACCACATCCCTGACTGCAGGCAGGATGGAGCCCAAAGGCAGCACCACATCCCTGACTGTGGGGCAGGATGGAGCTCAAAAGGCAGCACCACATCCCTGACTGCAGGCAGGATGGAGCCCAAAGGCAGCACCACATCCCTGACTGTGGGGCAGGATGGAGCCCAAAGGCAGCACCACATCCCTGACTGTGGGGCAGGATGGAGCCCAAAGGCAGCACCACATCCCTGACTGTGGGGCAGGATGGAACCCAGGAGTTAGGACCCGGTGGGAGGGTCTGGGCAGTGGGCAACACTCAGCTGAGCAGTTAAGTCCCCTGAGAAGGTCAGGCTCTGTAGCATTCATCAACTTAATTGAAATGTTCCGTTTAAAATCCAATTGCATTTGTCGAGGACCAGCTGCGCTCTCCTCTGCAGTAAACTCGTGCTACCCCCTCAGCCCCTGGGGGATAAGCAGAGAAAAGGTTCCATTGGCTGCTGGGAATGGAACCTTTCTCCCATCCCTCCAACACCCCTGTGATCAGTGAGAACTCTGCAGCTGGAGGTCCAGAGCCCAGGCAGCCCAAGCCCTGGTGTGACTGTCCCACGCTGGGTGTACACCCACCCTCCTCCTGCCCCTCACCAGGAGGCAGAGCAGGATCCACCCAAAGTGCTCTCTGCCAGGAGAAATGCCTCTTTTAAAAGCTGTCGTAGTTGCTTTTCTTTCTGAGCACTTTGGCTGGCCTGTGAGCTCCTTCCTCCCCCACAGGCTGGGGCACAGCAGGGCTGGGTGCTTGTTGCCCACATCCTGTTTGTGGCCGTGGTGAGAACATGTCACGCTGTCATCCTGAGGCACCCAAAGTGTGCTCTCACCCTGCTGGGAGGGATCACTTGTTCAGGCTCTCCTGAGCTTGTGGGGTGCCCTGGCTCCTCCAGCCTCTCCACACTCACACTAAGTGCCTGTGTCCCAAACTGTGGCAAATTAACCTTTCATACTTAGAGGAATCTCACTTTGGACTGTAAAGCTGGAATACTTTAGGGTCCCTTTCTCAGTGCTGGAGCTGTCCATGCCCTTTGGGCCCTTCAAGGACCCTCACCAGGTGTTCTGGTTTTTCTGCCCCTGGCTGCTTTTGCACACCCCTACACCTGCCTTTTACTCAACATATTGGCCAAACAGAACCAGTCTCTGATTTCTTTTCTCCTTTCAGCTGGTGCAACAGGCAATGAAAAGTAGAACTCTATTTTGAGATAGCAAAGCATGGGTCCTAATATTGGTGCCTAGTGACAAGCTCCAGAGCTCAGCACCTGAAATGCCTCAGCCTGGGCTGGGGATGGGCTTCACCTCCACGTGGGTGTTGGAGCAGAACCTCCCTCCAGAGCAGGGCTGGGGCTGGACCCAGAGCAGAGGGGCTCCTGGGCTGAACTGCAGCACTCGGGGCAGCAGCACAGACAGGGCATCACCCCATGTACACACCATGGGAGCTCCTCCCCTGCCTGTTTCCCATCTCCCCTGCCTGTCCCCCATCTCCCCTGCCTGTTCTCCATCTCCCCTGCCTGTCCCCCATCTCCCCTGCCTGTCCCCCATCTCCCCTGCCTGTTCCCTGGACCCCTGACTGCCCCCCAGCCCCCTGCCTGTCCCCCAGCCCCCTGACTGTCCCCCATCTCCCCTGACTGTCCCCCAGCCCCCTGACTGCCCCCCAGCCCCCTGACTGCCCCCCAGCCCCCTGACTGTCCCCCAGACCCCTGACTCTCCTCCAGCCCCCGAGTGCCCTTCATCTCTCCCAGAGCCATGCCATATTTCCAGCTACTTAATCCTTCCACAGAAATTACAGAGGCCTGTACTGACTCTCCTCTCTCAGCAATGTTGGTGAATCAGAGGAGTTTTGGGAGCAGATTGTTTTTGTTTGGAGCTCATCCCACAGGGAAGCTGCTGGATTTAGCCTGTGGTCTCTGAGAAGCCCAGAGATGCCTGGCACAGCAGTACCTGAGGGTACAACTGCACAGGCTGCCCGGGCAACAGGCGAATGAGTCACCCAAGGTCTTTGAATTATATTTAAAATGATTCCAGTTGTATTTGAAAAACATCATTAGGCTGCTCAGGCTGAACAAACAGCCTTTTCTATGTACTGAGAGGGAGTGAAAAAAACTCTTTTTCTTCACCTCTGTGCCCGTGGTTATTAATCCCCACTTCACACAGGCTCTCGTGTGATCCTTGCTGCCTGGAGCCTCAGCTCCTGAGGAAATAAATGTGAGCAGGTGTGGAGTGCTGAGAGCAGTGGGAACGTGGGACCAAGGGGCAGCTCCTGCAGCCCCGGGGCACTGGTGGGCAGGGTCCCCAGCACGGCACTCCAGGGGGGTCCCTGGATGTCACCAACTGCCAGTGCAGAGCAATCCTGCTCACCCCTGCAGGACAGCCCTCTGCCTTTCCTCTCTCCTGCCCTAGGGAGGTCAGCCCTGCCAGCTCAGAGCAATCCTGCTCACCCCTGCAGGACAGCCCTCTGCCTTTCTTCTCTCCTGCCCTAGGGAGGTCAGCCCTGCCAGCTCAGAGCAATCCTGCTCACCCCTGCAGGACAGCCCTCTGCCTTTCCTCTCTCCTGCCCTAGGGAGATCAGCCCTGCTGGACACCCAGAGCTGCTCCGAGCAGTGTCACAGACACCCCTCAGGGCTCCACAGAGCAGCCTGGGGACGTGTGTGTGCTCAGGAGGGTCCTTTCCTCTCCACATCCTCTGGAATGAGACACCTGGCAAGACGTGGGATATCAGCACCTGGCAGAGGCTGCAGCTGGCCAGACCAAGCCAGCTCTGGGTTGTCACACCGTTTGTACAACGGGGTGCAAACCTGGCAGAGAGGTTTCGTTCCAGAACACCCTGCCCAGGCTCTCTCTGCCACACGCTCCAGGCTCCATCCTCTTCCCATGGGACTCTGCAACTGGTTTGAGTAGAAGCACTCATTTTATTGAAGACCTTTGGAAGACACTGACTCCGGTAACAGGAAATAAATAGCTATCAATTTCGCATTCAATTAAAAACTGTTATTAACAGTAAAGTTCGCTGAGGAAGTTCTGCAAAGGTTCTTCACATTTTGGAGTCACTCATTTTTCATGTTAATGAAGAGGTCCGCAGCGTGCTCTGATTGAAAATGAAAATAATTAGGACCCCAGAGGCATGTGACTCTGATCAGAGCTGTAGTCTGGGGGAGCGTCCTGCGGTGCCGCCGCCGTGTGTCCCCGCGGGGCAGCCTCAGGCCACAGAGCCCGGGCATCGAGGGCGGCACTGCGACATCAGACCCGGCTTTCTTCCTCTTCTACCGCCCGGTGAAAGCCCGGAATGAATTTCAAGAGGTGCTTCCGAACGCTGGCTCGGCGGCTCTTGCGCGGGAGGGTGCCGAAGCTGCCGGAGCAGCCGCCGCTGTCCCAGAGCGGGGACGCGGAGCCGCTGCTGGCCAGGCTGATGCTGCGGTGCCGGCGCACGGAGCCCCGGCCCGCGGGGCCGTCCCTGGGGAACACACAGTCATCGTCCACGCTGGACTGCCGGCTCAGGCTCTCCGCAGCCCAGTCCTCGAAGGCGCTGCCCTGGTAGAAGCTGTCCTCGCTGCCCACCGTCATGGAGCTCAGGCGGCTGCGGGAGCTGCTCTCGCTGGAGAAGCGCGGCTGGCCTGGGGAGAAGGGTCCCGGGGAGCTGCAGCCGCCGCCCGAGCTGGGCTCTCCCGGCTCCAGCGCAGCCAGCAGGGCGTTGTCGTTCACCTCCCCTGGAAGCAGGAGCCAGAGGGCAGCGTTGGCCAGAGGGCAGCGTTGGCCAGCCTGCCCCTCGCCGGGAGCAGCCCGCCTGTGCCCTGGCAGCGCCGGAGCGCCGTGCCCAGCCCCTTGGCACAGGGAGCAGCCCCTTCCCACGTGGGCGGCTGCTCCGGCTTGTGAGGTGCTCCCTGCACCCTGGGCAGTCCGTACAAAACCCAACCCGGCCCCTTCCCTGGTAAAGGGGAACGTACAAAAATGGAAAAAAAATTTACCACCCACGTAAACTCCTAGCCCAGGACTGATGCAAAGAGCGCTCGGTCAAGCAGCAGCCAAGGCCATTACCCTCGGCACAAAAGCGTTCCCAGGCCAGCCCCTGGCCCTCCTCAGGAGGGAAGGGGAGCCAGTGCCGGTGGGATTGCGGGAGGGCTGCCCAGAAGGGCCCCACACGTACCGTGCAGCAGGAGCCGCTCCCGGGCCAGCAGCGCCCGCAGCTCCCCCCACCGCTGGTGCAGCGCCTGCTGTGGGGACAGGGAACAGCTCTGTCACTCCAGGGAAGCTAAACAGTCTGTACAAGTGCAGGTCACCCCCGGGAAACACCCGCGTGTGCCAGAGTTTAGCAAATTTCTTCCAGAAAACACGAGCTGGCTCATGGCTGAGGGTGCCCTGGCCAAAGCGCTGCCACGTCCGAAAATTTGGGAAAGGAGCAGCCTGGAACCTGCCTGGAGAGCATGGACCCACCTTCACCCAGCTGTGGCAATGCCAGCACTCTTCTGCAGCCCTGCCCAGCTCCGGAGCACCCCCCAGAGCAGGCACCCCACCTCTCCTCACAGCGTGGGACTGGCACAGCCCCCCCTGCCTCCCCTGGGAGCACACCTGGAAATCCTGACAGCCCCCAGTGCCACCAGCCACCAACACCCAGCAACGCTTCTTTCCCCCTGCTGCAGCTCCCTCAGCTCCCCTCCCTCAGCTCTGGGGGTGAAATAAACCACTGCAGAGCTGATCTAAAATGCCAAACAGGCGAGGCTGTGCCTGGGGACAGCCACAGGAGCCACCTCCCCACCAGCCCAACGAACTCTGCAGATTCCCACACCCAAACTGGCCAGCCTAAGCTCATGTGGGCAGTCCTGGGGTTGTAACCACATTTCTTTACTCTGGGTTTCCAAAAAAGAATATCAGGGGCACCAGGGCTGGGGTGGCTGGGGGTGCTGGCAGCATGGGTGTCAGCCCTTGCCAGGACCCCCTGTCCCATGGACACCCACCTGCCCCCATCAGCAGTGAACCACAGCAATCTCCACTTGACAGGGGAACAAACAGTTAATCCTATTACCTTGAGAGCCTGCAGTTTGGTCTCCAGCTCCATTTTCCTCAGGAACAAGGCCCCGTTGACAGTCTCCAACCTGCGGGAAGGGTGATGCTGACCTGAGGGACAGAGGCTCTGCCCAGCCCAGCCCTGGGGATTTCTGCCCCTCAGGCAGTGCAGGGCTGTGGGAGAATCCACCCAAAGGAGAGGCCCCCACCTCAAGTAGTTCCCTGAAGACTTTATCAACTCCACTATTTGCTTGTGCCCGAAGCCCTCGATGTTCACGCCGTTGATGCTGCTGAGGATGTCACCTGCCAGACACACACACAGAGGCCAGGGTGGGCATCAGCAGCCCTGCCCAGCTCACCTGCCCCACGGGAACAGCAACAGGCACACGGGAGGACCAGGAAAACCCAGGGACAGTTACCAGTCTGGAGGCCGGAGAGGTGGGCAGGGCTCTCCTCTTGGATTCTGCAGACACAGGTGCACACCTCCAGGGAGAAATCATTCTGGTGTGGGAACCTAATGGTCTGTTAATGCCAAAGGGACAGAGTTACCCATCCTGGAGCCAGGAAAGCCAGCTAAAATTCAGCACTTCTTCAATGAGAAGGCTGCGATGAGCAGAGTACTTTACATGCAAGTGAGATCAAAATGCTATAAACCCAACAATTAAAAATGCATTTGTACAGCAGAAAACAGTCGACACTTACAGGAGCCTGTCCACAGGGTTTGGGGGAAAAAACCCAACAAACAAGTTTTAAAAGCAGGCTGATGCCTGGGGGTTTGTTTGTTTGTTTGTTTGTTTGTTTGTTTAAAACAAAAAGTTTTAGAGCAAGCTGGTTATTCAGCATTAAAAACTCCGTAATTTCAACCAAGAATATGTCAGCATGGGTGGGAATGGCTTTCTGGAAAGATGTCTCATTTCCCAGGGGAACATGAGGAATGGGACTGGGGCTTTTCAAGGGATTGACTCCTATTCATTGGCAATGCTGTGAGGAGTCAGCTGCTGCTACCAGACAGCTCAGTTTGCATTGCAACTGAAAAGACAGAAGATTTAAACTTACTTTTGCTCTTCTGGCCTCTGGAACTTGTCACCCACACACATCCCCACACTCCTGGAAGTGCTTTTTATTCCTGACTTGCACACTTAACTGACCATTTAGTGACTCTAATTACTCTAAATCCCCCGTGTGGTTATGGGTGCTGACAGGAATTCAGAAAAATGCAGAATCTGCTGCCGCAGCCAGTCCGGATCCCGCGGCAGCAGGAAACCTTTTCTGGGACATGCAATACCACGCCTGCTTCCTGGAAACCTGTGACTGCACTTCTAACCCAGAGACAGCTCACGTTGGACCCCCAAGTTTCTCAGCAGTGAGGAACAAAGGGGTGGAGGCCGGGGAAGTTCAGAGCTCCTCTGGCCAAATCCCCCCGTGCCTTGGTGACTGCAGCTTTTGGACTAGCAGTAAAATTCGTGCCTAAACTAAGAGTGACGAGGGAAGCATGAGCTCCCTGCAGATGTAGACCTAAAGTTTCACATAATCTTATTCTGCTTTGCCTGAATTTATCTCCTGGTGATGGAACTGCAGCTTCTAAACTCCTCAGTAGCTGACAGGTGCTGCCTTTCTGCAGCCCGAGCTTCCTAGGAAGTGCTCACCCTGAATGTATGTTCAGGAAGAAAACGTGCCAAGAACAATTATTTTCAATCAGAATGCCACTTTTAATGAAAATCTGCCCTGACAATTTACACAAAAGCCCAATAATTGACTCAATTATCCTCCCTTCTGAAAGCTCTCCTCTGTTCACGAGCTGAGGGCTGACCCACTCATTAGCCACAGACCCAAACTGGGCAAAGTTAAGCTTTTCCTAACACACTAATTTCACAGAAAACACTTTTTCCCTGTGTGTGCAGACAGAGGAAAGCACTTAGAAAGTGCCCTGCTGCTGGCAGGCAGATCCCTCTGCTCCCAAACTACATCCTTTTATTGCTGGGATAGTTTTTTAGCTTTACCCAGGATTTTAGCAGACCTGCTGATTAGGAGGTACCTTTCTCACAAAACCCCACAAACACAGAATCTCCCACTAGCAGTACTCCTGGTAACAGTCTGGTTCTCATGCTTGATGACCTACTGACTTCTACACCAAACAGCATCTCTTCCTATATGATTTAGCTCCTGCCCCAAAAGTCATGCTTAGCAGGCATTTATGGAAAAATATTGTTCATCTTCTTGAAAAGTGCATATCTCCTCTGTGCATATTGAAGGAGGTAGCAAAAAGCCAGTATAAAGAATTTTTAAGAGAGTTTTTTTATCTCTCTCTCTTTTGAAAATATTCTCATATACAATTCTCAAAAAAATATTCATGTATGGAGGTAAGAAGGCACCATCATTGCCTCTTACTTGGATTTGAATGGGATTTCTCCTGCATTCAACACTCTGACTTGTGAGAAGGCCAGAAAGTCTCATCTGTGACCTTCACTATGAAATAATCCTCAGAGAAACATCCCTGTTTTTTATGAGTGCTGTGAGCCCTTCAGATTCCACAGGCTCTGACAGACCCCTTCCTCTACTCTGGCCTGCCTCAGCTGGATTTGGGGATATGGCACTTCAGACTCTGCACCACCTTTTGTTGGAATGAACAACCTGTCTTACCTGGATTTCAAACCCAAATGTCTCTTTATCTTCTTTCAGTATAGCAACGAGGTTCCTGCAGGAGGAGCACACAGAATGCCGTGGGAGCGTGGGGTGCTGCTCTTCGTGGGCCTCATTTCCACCCCAAACAGGGGTGTCCCCCCATGGCCCCTCCCTGTGCCCGTGGGGTGTCACCACGCTGTGTGGGGTGTCACCACACTGTCCCTCCCTGTGCCCGTGGGGTGTCACCATGCTGTGTGGGGTGTCCCCCCATGGCCCCTCCCTGTGCCCGTGGGGTGTCACCACGCTGTGTGGGGTGTCACCACACTGTCCCTCCCTGTGCCCGTGGGGTGTCACCATGCTGTGTGGGGTGTCCCCCCATGGCCCCTCCCTGTGCCCGTGGGGTGTCACCACGCTGTGGGGTGTCACCACACTGTCCTCCCTGTGCCTGCAGGGTGTCACCACACTGTGGGGTGTCACCACGCTGTCCCTCCCTGTGCCTGCAGGGTGTCACCACACTGTCCTCCCTGTGCCTGTGGGGTGTCACCACACTGTCCCTCCCTGTGCCTGCAGGGTGTCACCATGCTGTGTGGGGTGTCACCACACTGTCCTCCCTGTGCCTGCAGGGTGTCACCACGCTGTGGGGTGTCACCACACTGTCCCTCCCTGTGCCTGCAGGGTGTCACCATGCCGTCCCTCCCACGGTGGTGCTGCCTGTTCCCATGCCCAAGCCAAAGGTCACAGCTGCACCTGCCTGTCCCAGGTGCTGGGTACCACTTGTCTCACTGTCTGCCTCGCACCCCAGCCCCCTTGGGTGTCACACCTTCCATGCAGGATAAGGCAGGAGCAGGGGCTCTAGAAACACAGAATCAGAGAGTCATACCTCTGCGGCTTGGAGGGGTCGCCCAAGGAGCTGGATCTGGCCAGGGGGAGCTGTGACCAGAAACAGGAGAGGAAAGGCATCAGCAGGTCTGTGGTTCTTTGAGGCACACAGATACAACCAGCAGTGTAGAGAAGAGCTAAAAGCAGCTGCTGGCATCCCACCAACACCTCTGCCGTGGTCAAAAGAGAGCTTGAACTTTCTGATCAGGAGGAAAAGCATCTGGAGGTCAAATCTTCCTGTCAGATGCTGGGGCAAGCTCAGAGCACAAATCACCTTTCTGTTGTGCCAAGACCTCATCTCACTTTTGTCCCTTTCCTGTAAAATTCTGCGGGTGTTTACAAGCAGAATGCCTGCCAGGAGAGGCACACAGCACCCCCGAGGCAGGGAGTGCACACCCTGAGCCCTGCAGTGTCTGCACAGCATCTCCCAGCCTGGCCCCGCCTTCAGGCCAGGGACACCTGTGCCTGGAGAGGTCTCTGGGAAGAGCCAGGTCAAACAGGGGTTCTTCCCATAAAAGTGAGCCAGGAATAAGGCGTCCCACCATCAGTGAGATGTCTGCAGTCAGCAGAGCTGGTGTCTCTTCAGCAGGATGAAATGGTGCCATGGTGTGAGCTCCTGCAGAAACAGCCCCTTCATGGACATGGTGCATTTACTGCCAGGGGACAAGGGGAGGAGAGGGAGGCCGGGCACAATCAATCCTTCTGGGGGGAGGAGAGGGCCTGGGCGAGGGACCCCTGCCCTGGGCACGGTCCCTGCAGTGCCACCTTGGCCCTGATGTAGCCCAGCTTTGCCGGCCTCAGCCAAGCACAGCAATGTCCCCTTGCCACTCCTGGCCACCGAGGGCTCCGGGAGGGGCTGCTGCCCCCGGCAGCCCCCTCCCACCACCGCAGCTCTGCCTCGTCCCCGCACACACCAGCCAAGGGAAGGGTCAGGGCCCCTCTGCAGCCAAACAAAGCAAAGCCTGCCGTGCACAGCTGTGGCCGCGGATTTTCTGGTTATACTTTCAGACCATCCCGTCCCACACACACTTTCTGTTCTGGCTCCTTCGTGTCAGACAAACAGCCCAGAGCCGAGCTGCTGACCGACGGCTGACGGCCGCAGCAGCACGGTTCTGTGGGAGCCCGGGGCCGTGTGCTGGCCGGTGCTGCTCTGGGGAAGAGCCCAGCGGCAGAGCCAGCCCCGGCAGCCGTACAGAAACACCCCCAACCCACACGGAAACGGCTCCGGGGTCACTGCTGCCAGCCTTGCCGGGCCGGGCAGCCGGGCCACCTGGCCCAGGTAAATGCGCATTTGAAGGAGTGCCCAGACAGCACAAACCCTCCCTAGCTCCCAGCAGGGCTGGAAATGGAGAGTTCAGCCGGGCCGGTCGCAGCTGCCACCGCCCTTCGCAGCCCGAGCATCCCTGGCTCCTCGCAGAGCCTCCCACGCCGCCAGCGCTGCCAAGGTTCCGCTGCCCCCCAAGCCAGCCCGCGGTCACCCTGCCAGCCCCCAGCCCGTGGGGACACAGCCCGTACCTGCCTGCGCCCGCGGGGCAGCGTGCCCACCGTGCTGGCCAGGTGCTGCATCCTCCTGCCGTCCGCGGGCAGCGCCGGCTCCTCGCAGGAGCTGGAGCTGGAGCTGGGCTGCAGGAGCCGCCGCAGGGCCATGCCGGGCTCGGGGCAGCGCCCGGGGCTCAGGGCGAGCGCTGCGCCGTGCCGGGCTCAGGGCGAGCGCTGTGCCACGGCCCCGCTCCGGGAGGGCGAGGGCGGAAGGGCGGCCGCGTGATCTGTGGTTTAGGTGCGACTCACACAAATCCCTCCTAGCAGAGCCCCAGGCTCTCGGTGCGCCTTGTGCTCACACGGCAGTTAAGAATCGGGCTTGGCAGTTACGGAAATCTGCTTAATTTTTCCATTCCTGCCCACAGTTCTCACCGGCAGCTGCTGCCCTGCCAGGGTTTGTCCTTACAGCCCTGCCCGCCTCGGGCACTCACCTGACCTCAACCTGCTCATACTCTGACTTGCTCGGCATCCCTGGCATCCCTCAAGTCACCTTTTGGCGAGGATGGGAAAGTAACACCGCCCTCGGCTGATGGTGTCCGTGCAGCTCCTCCAGCTGCAGAGGGAAAGAGGAGCTGCAGGCCAAGAGCAGCGGCTGAGGGGTGGCAGAGCAGGGGCAGGACAGTGCCCTCAGCCACGCTCGGGTCCCGGTGGGGACAGAGGCACAGCAGCTCTGGGGACACACGGCAAAGCCCTGCAGAGCCTCCAGGGCACAGGGGGCTGCTGTGGCCGAGCTGGGACAGGCCTGGTGCCAGGGGCAGCCCTGGCCAGAGGCCATCCCCGCGCCTTTCCTGGAAGATTGATGGCTCTGAGAACTTCTGGCTGGGTTGGTTTTTCTCTCCAGTTATTACCTGACCTGTTGTTACTTCAGTGTGGCTTTGAAGAGCCTTCAGATTTCCTGCTCCTGGACATGGTGGAGAAGCACAGGAGGCAGCCCTGGGCCTGGGGGTCACTGGAGTGGGTGCCTGTCCCTGCTGCCCCTCAGTCCCCAGTCAGCAG
Organism: Haemorhous mexicanus; assembly: GCF_027477595.1. Classification (NCBI taxonomy): domain Eukaryota; kingdom Metazoa; phylum Chordata; class Aves; order Passeriformes; family Fringillidae; genus Haemorhous; species Haemorhous mexicanus. The sequence continues at coordinate 498,214 of NC_082348.1, read as the reverse complement.
TGCAGGAGGACGGGCGAGGAGCAGGCGAGCCCTGGGCAGAGCAGCTTGCCAGCCCTGGCAGCCACCAGCCAAGCCCTGAACTCCCACGGAGCCCTGGCACCAGCCCTGCAGCCATGGCTGGAGCCCTGTGTCCCTGCTGCTGGCACTGCTGGCTGTCAGTGACCTGCAGCAGCTGCTGCCACGGGCTGGCCATCCCCAGAGACACACGCTGGAACAGTTCTTGTTGAGGCAAACACCAGGGACAGCAACCACACAGAGCAGCCAGGCTTGGACACGAGTAACCCTGGCTGGGATGTGAGCCTGCACGGGGAAAAGCAGGGGCCCTGCTATCAAAACAAAGTAATAAAAACACACAGGTTACTGTCATTTTCCTGAGTACAGACCTTTTATGTACCTTTACATAAAAGTAAAGTATTGCCACACACAGCAGGGACTGCCAGCTCCAGGAGGAAAGGCTGGCAGGGCACAGGCAGGAGAGGGGGCAGCCAGAACTGTGGGGTGAGGGTGCTGGGCCCTGCCTGCCAGCTGTGGGGTGAGGGTGCTGGGCTCTGCCTGCCAGCTGTGGGTGAGGGTGCTGGGCTCTGCCTGCCAGCTGTGGGGTGAGGGTGCTGGGCTCTGCCTGCCAGCTGTGGGGTGAGGGTGCTGGGCCCTGCCTGCCAGCTGTGGGGTGAGGGTGCTGGGCCCTGCCTGCCAGCTGTGGGTGAGGGTGCTGGGCCCTGCCTGCCAGCTGTGGGGTGAGGGTGCTGGGCCCTGCCTGCCAGCTGTGGGTGAGGGTGCTGGGCCCTGCCTGCCAGCTGTGGGGTGAGGGTGCTGGGCCCTGCCTGCCAGCTGTGGGTGAGGGTGCTGGGCCCTGCCTGCCAGCTGTGGGGTGAGGGTGCTGGGCCCTGCCTGCCAGCTGTGGGGTGAGGGTGCTGGGCCCTGCCTGCCAGCTGTGGGGTGAGGGTGCTGGGCCCTGCCTGCCAGCTGTGGGGTGAGGGTGTTGGGCCTGCCTGCCAGCTGTGTGGAAGCTCAGTGCAGGCTGGCACGTGCTGTCACGACAGATCAAGGCAGAGCTGCTCTGCACACCTTCTGTAAGGGCCCTGCCTCTGCCAGCTGCAGCAGAGGAGCTGCAGGATGGGTGTCCTTGGAGGAGGGACAGGATGGGTGTCCATGGAGGAGCTGCAGGGATGGGTGTCCTTGGAGGGGGGACAGAGATGGGTGTCCATGGAGGAGGGACAGGGATGGGTGTCCATGGAGGAGCTGCAGGATGGGTGTCCATGGAGGAGCTGCAGGGATGGGTGTCCATGGAGGGGGGACAGGGATGGGTGTCCATGGAGGGGGGACAGGGATGGGTGTGCTTGGAGGGGGGACAGGGATGGGTGTCCATGGAGGAGGGACAGGGATGGGTGTCCATGGAGGAGCTGCAGGGATGGGTGTCCATGGAGGAGCTGCAGGATGGGTGTCCATGGAGGAGCTGCAGGGATGGGTGTCCATGGAGGGGGGACAGGGATGGGTGTCCTTGGAGGGGGGACAGGGATGGGTGACCATGGAGGAGGGACAGGGATGGGTGTCCATGGAGGGGGAGGCTACACTTGCTGGTGCAGATGAGCTCTTAGTGCCAGGGAAATGTGGGGATGGAGCTTCCCGCACTCCAGGGGATCTCCCCATTGCCCTGGATGGCTGAAGTGTCAGTACAAACCCATTCTGAAGGTTCATCCCTCAAAAACCCAGCATCTCACGGCAGAGAAACAGCCTGTCAGGAAACATCTGGTCCTCCCACCTGGAGGAGGGCTGGTGGCTGGTCTGTGGCGAGTGCCTGTGGTCCCTGAGCCTCTCCTGGGGACAAACAGCGACAGGGAAGTGCTGCACACAGCAGCACCACAACAACGGGTTCAGATGTCTGTCCTTCACCTCAGAGTTCCTTGGGAGAACCCCTCCGGGCTAAGGGGAAGAAAAAAGATGTTCAAAAAGCACAGCAGGCTGGGGAGAAAGCTCTCTCTCTTTTCCTGAGAAAAATATCTGCACCCCTGGGTGCCATCTGCTCGCTTGCCAGGGCACGGTGACCAGCGCGGGGAGCGGGTGACTCAAAGCCTCTTCCCCTTTTCCTGCTCAGGGCCGCCCCGCTGAGTGCTTGAAAACAAAGCGCGTTTCGCTTCCTCCGGCAGCCCTTTCTGACGTTCCTGAAACCCAGTGACTCATCTGCAAACAAGCTGAGGGCAGAAACAAGCGACACCTCTCATCGAGCCCGGGGCAGGCCCTTGGTGCGAGCGGCCCCAGCAGCCCCGGTACCCTGAGCGGCTCTGCGCCCCGCACAGCCACGCACCCTCAGCCCCGGCAGGCATCCCCCACCTCCCACAAGCACCCCTCAGCCCCGGCAGGCATCGCCCACCTCCGACACGCACCCTCAGCCCCGGCAGGCATCCCCCACCTCCGACACCCACCCCTCAGCCCCGGCAGGCATCCCCCACCTCCGACACGCACCCTCAGCCCCGGCAGACAGCCCCCACATCCCTGGCAGGCATCCCCCAGCCCCGGCAGGCATCCCTCAGCCCCCACACGCATCCCTCAGCCCCCACACGCATCCCTCAGCCCCCACACGCATCCCCCAGCCCCCACACGCCCCCCGCACCACAGCAGACACCCCCACACCCCCGGCACCCATCCCTCCCGGCCCGCCTGCTCCTCCCCGGCGGGGCTCGGAGGTGCCCGGGGCCGGTTCAGGGGCAGAGCAGCCCCGGCAGGGCTCGGAGGTGCCCGGGGCCGGTTCAGGGGCAGAGCAGCCCGGCGGGGCTCACAGGTGGCTCACAGGTGCCCCGGGAGGTCACACGGATGCCCTGCCCCAGCCTCCTCCCGGGCACGGCGCTGGTTCAGTGCCGGGGCTGGAGCCGCGGGGCGCCTTCCTCCAGAGCTGGCTGCTCCTGCCCGGTGCAGCCCGGCCTTGAACGCTTCCAGGGGTGGAACTCATCCCTCCGAGGCTGCAGCGCCTGCAGGGTGTCTGCCCGCAGCGCCTTACCCGGACGAAGGAAGGAGCCATCCTCGGTGGGACACAAGCCCCCGGGGCTCAGGAGCTGCTCCCCTCCTCAGCTGCCAAGAGGGCACCAGGGGCTGCTGGGGAGTTGATTGACTAAACCACAAGCACTTGGGGAATCAGCCTTTTCTCTTTCCCAGCCGACCCCTCCACCGAGCGGGGTCCCCCGGGTGCCAGCCCCGCCGGGCCGGGATGCGCAGCCGGGGCACGACATCCAGGGCAGAAGCACCTTCCCCCTATCCAAGCGTGCTGGAAAAGAATGAATCCCGGGAGGCAGAAACGCCCCCGGCGCTGGAGGGGAGCACGCAGCTCTCCCGAGCCGTGCCCACCGGCCCAGCCGATGCTCGCCGGTGAGCCGCTGCTGGTCCCTCGGGACCCCAGTGCCCGGCCACAGCCACCGCCGTGACAGTGACACCGTCCTGGAGACGGGCAGGGACCAGAGAGCCCACGAGTAAGTGCTACAATACAAAGGTCTTGGTAGGGGAAAAATAAACCAACCCACAGTATCCTTCAAAAGCCACCGAAGTTTCCTGGGTCACAGCACGGCAGATTTCGTTTTGACATGCATTAGGTTAAAATAAAGTCTGACTTGAATTCCCGGATTATGGCTGTGTCAGGGGAATTTGCAAGCACGCACACTCCAGAACTGAGTGCCCAGGGTGAGCTGGTCCCCCTCAGATTTGCACCACTGAGAATCTCACAGGCTGGAAGAGCAGGGTCAGGCGTGCTGTGTGAGAGGGAGCTCAGGGGGAGCTCACACTGCTGTGGCTGCGAGAGCCACGAGGGAAGGGCTCTGCAGGCTCAGCCCTTTTCCCCTCACTCGATGAACATCAGAACAGTTTCAGGCCACGGGAGCACAAGGGCAGAGTATGCTGAATTTATTAAAATTGCCACGTCTTCCCCAAATCCACATACAAAATACAACAGCTAAAGCATTATTTACATCCAGGCAGCTGCAATATCAAGCGATAACTTTAGCAATCGTTTTAAAAATAACTCTGCAGTGTACACAGATCAGATATTTCACAACACGAGGGTTGAAGTTAGCATTGCACTGCTATACTTAGTTCAGAAATATTGCAGTGTTCCAGATAAAATACTCATGCTTCTTTTAAAAACAGGCAACTGAGGAAGTGGTTTGTAAATTGACAAAACACGACACGTTTTTCTTGGGGACTGAGAATCACAGCAGGCTTAGACACAATGTCGTAGCTACATTCAAAACACATCTGGTCCATTTATGCCAAAAATACATTCAGTGTAAGTTACAATTTATTGCACATTTCTTATATTCTGTAGAAATATATTGTACCTCAATGTTTACTCCCTGTACATTCATAAATATTGCTCTGCCCATCAGAGCAGAACATGGACATCTTTCCCTAAAAGCTTTGGGGGTTGGGGTCCCACAGCCTGTGGGGATGGTCCCTGCAATCACAGACACACAGACAAGGACAGAGGAGGGGACAGACAGGCAGTGCTGCTGGGGACACCCAGGTGCTGGCCCAGGGCTCCCCAAGGACCCCCAAGGACCCCCCAGGACACCCCGGGACACCCTCACAGACCCCACTGACCCATAGCAGGGGGGTTTGAGCCGTACCCTTCCCCAACACTCGAAGGCTGTGCCTGTCCCCCTGTGCACCCGGAGGAGGTGGCCAGGCTGTGCCCCCCTGCAGCCCCCAGTGCCACCCTGTCCCTGCCCTGTCATTCTGCCCCCAGGCAAAGCCCAGACTCCTCCTCCCCATGGGCCAGGGGCAGCCTGGAGCCCACCCTGGCACAGGAGCTCTGGGGACTGAGAAGAACGTGCCCTGCTCAAAGCCCAGAGCCATTGGAGGGACTGGGCATACTTCTAAACTCATTAATTCGTAATTCCTGAATCTAGTACCAAGCAAAGAGACACAGCAATCACTAAAATATTGTCGGACTCCTTATAAAAGTGTCATGTGAGGGAATGAGCTCGATTAAGTGCAAATTATGAAAGTAGGGAAGTGCAGAGGAGATTACAGCCTGAGCTTCTAAAGGAGTGTGTGGGGACGGCAGTTCAAGTAACACAAAAAATAATTAGGTGCTACAGGAAACATTAATTAACTTTCCCTTTCAGTGCATAATCCCTACATTAAACTTTAGATTGTTATTAGAAGCAAATTATAAAATATTGGTTATTCCCCCCCAGTCAGAAGCATCAATTAGGAGAATCTGAATGTGGTAAGAGGTTTTGAGCATCCTTGACTTTAAAAATTTTCATGAGCTTAAGAACTTTTGCTTTAAGTGAAGATTATCAGGAACATTGTGACCTCTGAGGAAACCTAAGCCTCCCCAAACTGCACAGAAGGGTCTTGGCATAACCTCTGTGCTTAAATTAGACCAAGACAAACCCACATGGAGGGGAAAGGCCACTAAAACAGGGGTTCTTTGGAGTTTTTCTAAAGGACTGTAGAGTTTACAAACGTTGCAGAGCTCAATAAAACATCAGCCCCTTGGCTCAGCTACGCTCAACTCCAATTCATCAAAATGTACATTCACCTCTCAACAACAAAAGAGAAAAGAAAACCAGAGCAGAAATACGGAGTTGGGTGAAAAGCCAGGGCAAACAGACCATAATGTCTGATGCCAAGAGCTATGTCCAGGGAAAAGGTTAAAGCACTTCTGGGGCTGGAGCTGTGACCTGTGTGAGGAGTAGCTGAGCCTGAGCATCCTCCACCCACACTTCCCAGCCAGGCACCAAAAGGGTTTTGTTCAAATTACTGGGCTGGTCAACACTATTTCCAGGGGGAAACTGAAAACTGAAACTGTTTTCCCACTTAAAAAAAAAAAATAATAAAGCTTCAATTCTTATTTTTTAAGATAAGTATGCTGGATCTTAGCTTTGCAATTTTTTTTAATAGTCAAGTCAGCACCAGGCTTTGGACCATGCAGATTACCCCTCAAACAGCCTAAAAAGTCTCATCTCTGAGCTCCACGGGGAGTTCATGCAGTTGAAGCACACAAGAATTGAATCATGGAACCCCAGAATGGTTTGGGTCAGCAGAGACCTTAAAGCTTGCCTCATTTTCCCTCCCTGCCCCGGCCAGGGACACCTTCCACCGGACCAGGCTGCTCCAAGCCCCGTCCAGCCTGCCGTGGATCCCTGAGACAGCCTTGGTTAGGTGTGAGAAGCCGCCCTGCAGCAGCGCTGGCAGCAGCTGGGGGAAGCAGGCTGCAGGGCTGGGCTGCAGCGGAGGGAAGCAGGCTGCAGGGCTGGGCTGCAGCGGAGGGAAGCAGGCTGCAGGGCTGGGCTGCAGCAGAGGGAAGCAGGCTGCAGGGCTAGGCTGCAGCAGAGGGAAGCAGGCTGCAGGGCTGGGCTGCAGTGGAGGGAAGCAGGCTGCAGGGCTGGGGTGCAGCAGAGGGAAGCAGGCTGAGCACTGGGCTGCAGTGGAGGGAAGCAGGCTGCAGGGCTGGGCTGCAGCGGAGGGAAGCAGGCTGCAGGGCTGGGCTGCAGCAGAGGGAAGCAGGCTGCAGGGCTGGGCTGCAGCAGAGGGAAGCAGGCTGCAGGGCTGGGCTGCAGTGGAGGGAAGCAGGCTGCAGGGCTGGGCTGCAGCAGAGGGAAGCAGGCTGCAGGGCTGGGCTGCAGTGGAGGGAAGCAGGCTGAGCACTGGGCTGCAGTGGAGGGAAGCAGGCTGCAGGGCTGGGATGCAGTGGAGGGAAGCAGGCTGCAGGGCTGGGCTGCAGCACTCAGAGCCCTGCAAAGCTTTGCTATTCTGGAAACGTCTTTGGGATTAATTCCCACGGGCCAGATGGATTTACCAACATTTAAAGAACCATATATGAAATGTATAATTTTGCCTCTTAAAAATCCTCCAACACTATATTCAAATACACAGGCCAGGGAGTGGGCTGAAATTCACAAAAGGCCAGGACTTTGCTGAATTTTAACACAACTCACGTTGCTGGCTTGTGATATTATGGAGACCTGGTCAGAAATGTTAATATTCATCACCAGCCTGGTGCTGTTACAGAATTCTGTAAGAAACCTCTGAACAGGCTGCACTGGCTTTTGCTAATGCTCCCCCCTAATACATCAAAAGGCACTAAAAAAATACTGCCAGTCATTGAGAAAATGTTGCTAAAAATTGAATATTTTCTCAGTTTAGGCAGAATTTCTCCTGTTCCATCCCTTCACAGATAACAGAAAAGTGTTGCCTCTACTATTTTTCCTAACAACTGTCAAAAGGAAAAGTTATCCCTTGATTGATCTGTTCAATGAACAAAACAGAGTAAAACAACTCAATTTTTAACCACGATATTGTATGTGAAATTGAGACAATAAAAATAAATGTTCATAGGGAACTGATTCAATGGTTTTGCTCACAGTGTACACACTTAGTGGAATTTCCATCTTTTCTAATTGCTTGGCTAATTATAAATATAGTAATTCAAAATGCATTTACTGACAACCATTTTTCAGATCCCTGAAGTAAAATATATATTAAAAAAAAAAAAAAAAAAAAAACAACAGGTAAAAAGCTGGGTTAATTTGGTCTTTTACTTGGTTTGAGGACAGAATGTGAGGTTTGTCTCACAAACAGGCTTTAACCAACACCAGACACTTCCAGGACGCTTGGGGTCTGACAAGGATGAAAAGCACAACAGCAAAAGGTATTTTTACACTGTCATGATGCTTTAAGCTCCTTCCTGCGATTCACCAGTGTCTGATTTACCGAAAAAAAGCCAAAGCAAGTCACCGACTTGCTGTACCAAACCCGAGCTACGAGTCCCGAGCCCGGTGCCACGGCCGGGCGCAGCGCCGGAGCTCGGTGCTCTGCCTCGGGCACGGCAGCGTTGAGCCGCGCCCTCTGAGGTAGGCAGAAACAAAAACACTGTCACACGTGCAGAGACGAGAGCGGAGCGCCCCGCGGGAGCTGTCAGGCTTTGCAGTCCTCGGGCACGCAGAGCTGCGAGATGGTTTTCTTGACGCGCAGCGCCGTGAGACGCGCGGCGCCGCTGGCTCGCCAGCACTCCCGCATCAGCCGGCCCAGCACCCGCAGCGCCTGCGGGAACGGGAGGGAGAGGGCACTGAGCGGGCTGGGAACCGGGATGGAGAGGGCACTGAGCGGGCTGGGAACGGGATGGAGAGGGCACTGAGGGGGCTGGGAACCGGGATGGAGAGGGCTGGGAACGGGGAGGGAGCGGGCACTGAGCGGGCTGGGAACCGGGATGGAGAGGGCTGGGAACGGGGAGGGAGAGGGCACTGAGCGGGCTGGGAACGGGGAGAGAGAGGGCACTGAGCGGGCTGGGAACCGGGATGGAGAGGGCTGGGAACGGGGAGGGAGAGGGCACTGAGCGGGCTGGGAACCGGGATGGAGAGGGCTGGGAACGGGGATGGAGAGGGCACTGAGCGGGCTGGGAACCGGGATGGAGAGGGCTGGGAACGGGGATGGAGAGGGCACTGAGCGGGCTGGGAACGGGGATGGAGAGGGCTGGGAACGGGGAGGGAGAGGGCTGGGAACGGGGAGGGAGCGGGCACTGAGCGGGCTGGGGACGGGATGGAGAGGGCTGGGAACGGGGAGGGAGAGGGCACTGAGCGGGCTGGGAACCGGGATGGAGAGGGCACTGAGGGGGCTGGGAACGGGGATGGAGAGGGCTGGGAACGGGGAGAGAGAGGGCACTGAGCGGGCTGGGAACGGGGAGGGAGCGGGCACTGAGCGGGCTGGGGACGGGGAGGGAGAGGGCACTGAGCGGGCTGGGAACCGGGATGGAGAGGGCTGGGAACGGGAGGGAGCGGGCACTGAGCGGGCTGGGGACCGGGATGGAGCGGGCACTGAGCGGGCTGGGAACGGGGATGGAGAGGGCTGGGAACGGGGAGGGAGAGGGCACTGAGCGGGCTGGGAACGGGGGTGGAGAGGGCTGGGAACGGGGAGGGAGAGGGCACTGAGCGGGCTGGGAACGGGGGTGGAGAGGGCTGGGAACGGGGAGGGAGAGGGCACTGAGCGGGCTGGGAACGGGGGTGGAGAGGGCTGGGAAAGGGCACTGAGCGGGCTGGGGACGGGGATGGAGCGGGCACTGAGCGGGCTGGGAATGGGGATGGAGAGGGCACTGAGCGGGCTGGGGACGGGGAGGGAGAGGGCACTGAGCGGGCTGGGAATGGGGAGGGAGAGGGCTGGGAACGGGGATGGAGAGGGCACTGAGCGGGCTGGGAACGGGGATGGAGAGGGCTGGGGACGGGGATGGAGAGGGCACTGAGCGGGGATGGAGCGGGCACTAACCAGGCTGGGAACGGGGGTGGAGCGGGCACTGATCAGACGGGGGCACAGAGAGGGCATAGAGCGGGCTGGGGATGGAAACGGGAATGGGTACAGACAGGGGCTGGGGACAGAGACAGGACTGGGTACTGACAGGGGCTGGGGGATAGGAACGGGACCGGGTACAGACAGGGTCTGCAGGGTGGCAGACAACAGCCAGAGATACAGCCACCACTCCCTGCTTTCCAGTTTTAATACAGGGAGATAAAGTGCAGTGCTCTGAAACAGTGACACAACAGCAGCAGCATCAATTAAGACCTGCCTTGGACAGCATCGAGCGCTTTGTGCAGAGTTTTTTCTGTATTGATCTGAAGGACAGCTAGACATCTGAAGCTTCTAAACTCAGGAGAAGCTGGGCACTGAGTGTCCTATCTCTCACTGAAAAGTTCTGTCTTGATTTAAACTTGAAAATATAAATAACAAAATAAAACTAGGAAAAAAACCCCTACAAAATAAACCTAGAATAAACTAGAAAATTGATTTTACCTCACAGCTTTGCCACTGGTTTGGAATACTTGGTCTGAGCTTCTGTTCACAGACAACCCTTCTCATATCTTCTATCGAAGGATCAGAAGGCACAAGGTCATAGTAAGGCAACTGGTATTCCTCTGTGATTCCTGGGAAGATGTGTTATTGTGTAGATGCCCACGGCAGGGGGTGGAACGAGGAGGGCTTTACTGTCCCTTCCAACCCAAACCCATCCGGGAGTGGATGAAAAGCCAAAGCCTCACCTCCAACGGAGCACCTCCGGGCTATCTCCCAGTACACCAGCCCCAGGGAGTAGATGTCTGCACGCTTGAAGGACTCAAAGATGTTCGTGTTCATCGCATCGTCCAGGATCTCGGGGGCCATGTACCTTAGGGGCACACAGGGTCACTTTGCTGGGGCAGCTCCTACCAAAGGCCACAGCTGTGCTGCCACGTGCCCGTGGGAGCCCCGTGACCCCTCACGGTGCTGGCAGCTGTGCCCTGCTGGGCAGGGTGACCAGGGTGACCAGGGTGACTGGCACACCATGCCCCACGTGGGGCAGAGAGCTCCATCCCACAGCAGGGTCTGCAACCTCCTCCCCACCCCAGCCAGCCACCCACCCTCCCCACGGGGCTGTGGCCATCCCTGCCCGGTGCCAGGGCAGAGGGGACGTGGCTGATGGGGGCAGGGCTGCAAAGGGGCATCCCCAGGGGCTGCAGTGCCTGACCCATCCCCAGGGGCTGCAGTGCCTGACCCACCTCCTGGTGCCCACAGGGGTTCAGGGGTTGCATTTCCTGACCCACCTCCTGGTGCCCACGGGGGTTCAGGGGCTGCAGTGCCTGACCCACCTCCTGGTGCCCACGGGGGTTCAGGGGCTGCAGTGCCTGACCCACCTCCTGGTGCCCATGGGGCTTCAGGGGCTGCATTTCCTGACCCACCTCCTGGTGCCCACGGGGGTTCAGGGGCTGCAGTGCCTGACCCACCTCCTGGTGCCCACGCGGGGGTTCTGGGGGATGTCGATGGTGTTCAGCACCGAGTCGTGCTTCACCGCCAGGCCCAGGTCGGCGATGGCACAGGTCTCATTCCTCTTCACCAGGATGTTCTTGGATTTCAGATCCCGGTGAGCGATCGCTGGCTTCCCTGCTCTCAGCAAGAGAAACCACCTCCAGTTTTGGTAACAGTGTGGATTTTGATGTAAGGAGCGAGGATGTAAAAACAGTTTTATTCACTTTTGTTGCTGTACCCTATAGAAATATTGAAGCCTATTTTGAACCAAGCAAAGCTCTGCTAAATGTTCTCAACTTCAAAGGAAAACTTTAGGGGCATTTTTTTTTTTTTTGAGTATCTGTTTTTCAGAAATAAAACACAAAAAGAGAAACTGCAAGTTCACTGTCCAAATTGGTTTAAAAAATTACAGAATCACTGAATGGATTGGGTCAAAAAAACCCTCTAAGACCTCTGAGTCCCACCATTCCTCAGCACTGACAAGGCCACCACTAACCCATTTCCCCAGGTGCCACATCCACACAGCTTTTAGCCCACCCCTGCCCAGGGCAATCTGTGCCAGGGCTGGACAAACCTTCCCATGAAGAAATTTCTCCTAAATTTTCCTTCATTAGTGCTCACTCCCCTTCAGCAGAGCTGCTTCTGTAGGCCTCTCTTTAGAGGCATGGACAGGTGCAGACAGTGGAAGTGGGAAGGGAACATCCCTCTTCCCTGTCTGCGCTGCAGCTCTCTCGCTCACACTGTTCCCCCTGGTGTCAGCACCTTGGAAAGCACTTCACGACCCCACCTCGCCCATGAACGGTTTTGAGAACACTGAAGCTCCTTAAAACACTTGAAGGAAAGTGGGAGGGCAGCACTTGCCTTGCGTGCCAACGATCTCCATGTGGAGGTGTGCCAGGCCGCTGGCCACGGACAGTGCCAGCCTGACCATGCCCTCCACGGTCACCGTGCCCCCTGTTCAGGTAGTCAAACAGCGAGCCCTGCTCGTGGTACTCGGAGACAAGCCACAGCTGAGTCCACGTCCCATTATCTAGCCAGAGGAAGCAGGGGAATTAAAAGTGTTAGCTAGGGAAAGCCTTCCCCCTTTTGGGGAGTGCCAGGGAGGAGGTGTGCCAGCTGTGGCCGGGGAAGGAGCCCAGGGCTGCGTTTCAGATGGAGCCAGGCAGCGAGAGCTGTGCTGGGACAGACCCTCAGGATTCAGTGGGTGCCATCACGGGGGCAGGGGAGCAGCCCAGGAGCCTGAGCCCAAGCATTGGGCAGCCCTGCCCGGGCCAGCACACAGAGTCAGAGCTGTTTGTGCGGGCAGCCCCGGCGCTGCTCACCCTTGTTGTCAGCAGCGATGAAGCCCAGGATGTTCTCGTGCCTCAGCATCACAGTCTGGTAAATCTCTGCCTCCCGGAACCACGACCGCTCGTCTCTGGAGGAGAAGATTTTCACAGCCACGTCCTCCCCGCACCACTTCCCGTGCCACACTTCGCCAAACCGGCCTTTGCCCACAATCTCCTGCAGCACGATCGTCCTGGCAATGGTTCTCTGCACCAGCAGAGGCAGGCCTGGAGAAAGGGAGAGGCGGGTGCTGTGAGATGGCTCAGCTGGGACCTTCAGACCCCAGCACTGCTGCACTCACGGCTTTGCTTCCCAAGGCTGCCAAGGGAGAATCCTCTCCCAACCAGTACCTCCTCAAATCAGACTTTTGCTGTTACTGCCCAGTGTCTGTACGTAGAAAAAAACTTTTTAAAACCCCAGCAAAAACCTTAAAATTTGGCCCAAATTACTCCATTTGGTTTGATACAGACTGCAGCTGTCCTGCAGTAGATAAGTTGCTCTACTCTGTCTGAAATTTTTAAGTTGCTCTACTCTGTCTGAAATTTTTGAAAATAAAAATAAATCATTATAGCAGCTATACTGGGCTTTGCCAGCCACCAACCCTGCTTGATTTGATTCTGTATTTGTTGGGGACTTAAAACAAGGGGTTTTTTATTTTGTTTTGTTTGGTTTTTTTTTTTTTTTTTTTTTTTTTTTTTTTTTTTTTTTTTTTTTTTTTTAATAACTACAACCTTGATTTTGGCTGAAATCAGAACAAACCACCCGGTGCTCTGGCTCTGCTCAAGCCCAGCCCTGTGTCCAGGCTCAGGAATGGCTGGGAACGGTTAAAAACTTCAGCATAAATAACGCCAAAGTCTGCTCATTAGAGCTGTGAAAAGGCATTAGAGAAGAACAACAACTTAATCCTCAGAGGTATGCAGCTCATGGAAATAAATTAAATTAGGCACCATTTGTGCGTTTTTCAGTTACAAATAAAAGCAAGCATAGTTTTCATACTTTTCAATAAAAGCTCTGGTTAGGGAAAGTTGGGCAATACGCCCCAGGCGTGTCACTGGTCAAATGAGCTGGAATTTGTGAATTCCCACCTCATTTTTAGGTTTCTTTGGTTTAACAAGTTCTCAGTAGCAATGGAGGCATCACAGCAGAAATGGGGAAAATGTTAAAAAGATGAATGTTCTGCTCAGAAGTAGAATTTGGAGGAACATTATTCTGCTATGAAACAGGAAAAAAATTCGGAGCAGCATCCCGAGCCACTCAGGTGAGCTCAGCCCCTTTCATCATCTGCCACGCTGCATCAGCCGGCAGCGCCGGGTTTCACGCGTGGTTCTGATTTCTGAGCTCCCTTTTCCCTGCTCCATTGCAGCACAGAACCGAATTGCGGTGGCTGGGCGGAGGAGGAGCCCCCGAAGCCCAGGGGCACGGCGAGCGGCACAAGGCCGCGGGGCGGCAGGGCCCCGCACCTACCGGAGCCCGAGCCGGAGGTGGTCATGTCGAAGATGAGATCCTTCAGCGTCTTCCCGGCGCCCGCCAGGCTGCCCTCGCACGGCGGCTCCTCCACGCTGGGCGGGCGGCGCGGGCGGCGGCAGCCGCGGGCGGAGCGGGCGAGCAGCGCGGCCAGCAGCGCCAGCGCCCCGAGCGGCACCGCCACCGCCGCCGCCAGCGCCGCCCCGCAGCCGCCCCGCGCCAGCCGCCGGCCCCGCCGCCGCCGCTGCCGGGACAGACAGACAGACAGACACGGAGCGTGACACCGCGGCCGCAGCGACCCGCCGGGCGGGGACACCGCAGCGGTCACACAGTCACAGATTCACACAGGGTCGCAGATTCACTCAGGATCACACGATCACACAGGATCACACAATCACACAGGATCACACAATCACGCAGGAGCACACAATCACAGGATCACACAATCACAGGATCACAGATTCACACAGGATCACACAATCACACCGGGATCACAGATCACAGGATCACACAATCACAGGATCACAGATTCACACGGGATCACACAATCACACAGGATCACACGATCACACAGGATCACACGATCACACAGGATCACACGATCACAGGATCACAGATTCACACAGGATCACACAATCACACGGGATCACAGATCATAGGATCACACAATCACAGGATCACAGATTCACACAGGATCACACAATCACACAGGATCACACGATCACACAGGATCACACGTCACACAGGATCACACGATCACAGGATCACAGATTCACACAGGATCACACAATCACACGGGATCACAGATCACAGGATCACAAGATCACAGGATCACACAATCACAGGATCACACAATCACACAGGATCACACGATCACACAGGATCACACGATCACACAGGATCACACGATCACAGGATCACAGATTCACACAGGATCACACAATCACACGGGATCACAGATCACAGGATCACAAGATCACAGGATCACACAATCACAGGATCACAGATTCACACAGGATCACACAATCACAGGATCACACATCACAGGATCACACAATCACAGGATCACACATCACAGGATCACACAATCACGCAGGATCACACAATCACTCAGGATCACACAATCACACAATCACACAGGATCACACGATCACTGAATCATAGATCCACACAGAATCACACAATCACAGAATTCACACAATCACAGAATTCACAGAATGACCAGGTTGGAAGAGACCTTCGAGACCATGGAGTCCAACCCAGCCCCATCACCCCAACTCAACCCTGGCACCCAGTGCCACATCCAGGCTTTGTTAAACACCCCCAGGGATGGGGACTGCACCACCTCCCCGGGCAGCCATTCCAGAACTTTATCACCCTTTCTGTGAAAAACTTTTTCCTGAAAAACAACCGCCCAACGTTTTCCTGATATCAGCCTATATTTTCCTTGGTGCAGCTTGAGACTGTGACCTCCCATTCTGTCAGTGCTGCCTGGAGAAAGAGACCAACCCCACCTGAGCACAGCCACCCTTCAGGGAGCTGTAGAGAGTGATAAGGTCACCTCTGAGGCTCCCTTTCTCCACTTGATGCTTTCCCACGATTGTCCTGGCCAGGAGACAGACCAGACAGGACAGACAGGACAGGCAGGACAGACAGGACAGACCATGTGTCTGTGAGTGATGGAGCCTTTCCCCCACACACCTTCTGTTCTGGTCTCAGGCCAGCATTCTGACCACCACCCAAGGAGCTCTGTATCAAGAAGCTCTAGGAAGACACTGCTAAGGGGTTCATTTGCACAAAGACACACACATGATTCTTTCATGTCCCCAAAATTTGAAATAAGTTTAGAGAGAAAAATCAACCACTGCTTTCCCCTCAAATGAAAGCAAACCAGAAATATGACAGATAAAAACCCCATCAACACTCAGAGACCGTGAGATCTCAGAGCTGCAGAAGATGTAAGAATCACAACCTCCCCCCCATGCCAGGTCACTCCTTCCCTTCGGGGAGAAGCTGGGCCTCAAGCACACCTTAACCTGGAGTCTGGGAGTGACCAGGGTGATGTGGGCTCTGAAAGGCAGCAGCAAACAGGCTCAGCACCCACTGCTTCCTTCTGGCAGTCAATGCCACACGACTGTTCACCAGCACAACTCCAACCCTCCTGAACACAAAGCTGGTGCATTTTGTTCACAGGTTTTCCCTTTGATGGCTTCAAGAAGCTGCTCCAGGGGTGACCCAGGAGGTTTGTAAGAGGATTTATGAGCAGGATTCCTCCTTGGAACTGCTGCTTGTTAACTGACATGCCAGGATCTCCTAAACACTTTTCCTTCTGTTTCCACAGGGCTGAGATTTCCCTGAAACAGGGAAGGAGTACAGCACGGAGGGGTGCTCGCCTACCCCAGGAGCTCTGGCACCTCCCTGAACCAGCCCTGCCAACCCAGACTGCAGGGGACACTGCAGGACAGCGGGAGTGGCTCTGGCAGGGGACACTGCAGGACAGCGGGACTGGCTCTGTGCAGGGGACACTGCAGGACAGCAGGAGTGGCTCTGTGCAGGGGACACTGCAGGGCAGCAGGAGTGGCTCTGGCAGGGGACACTGCAGGACAGCGGGAGTGGCTCTGTGCAGGGGACACTGCAGGGCAGCAGGACTGGCTCTGTGCAGGGGACACTGCTGGGCAGCAGGAGTGGCTCTGTGCAGGGGACACTGCAGGACAGCAGGAGTGGCTCTGTGCAGGGGACACTGCAGGGCAGCAGAGTGGCTCTGTGCAGGGGACACTGCAGGACAGCAGGAGTGGCTCTGTGCAGGGGACACTGCAGGGCAGCAGGAGTGGCTCTGTGCAGGGGACACTGCAGGACAGCGGGAGTGGCCTCTGTGCAGGGGACACTGCAGGGCAGCAGGGGTGGCTCTGGCAGGGGACACTGCAGGACAGCAGGAGTGGCTCTGGCAGGGGACACTGCAGGGCAGCAGGACTGGCTCTGTGCAGGGGACACTGCAGGACAGCAGGAGTGGCTCTGTGCAGGGGACACTGCAGGACAGCAGGAGTGGCTCTGGCAGGGGACACTGCAGGACAGCAGGAGTGGCTCTGTGCAGGGGACACTGCAGGACAGCAGGAGTGGCTCTGTGCAGGCCAGGGACACTGCAGGGCAGCAGGAGTGGCTCTGTGCAGGGGACACTGCAGGACAGCAGGAGTGGCTCTGTGCAGGGGACACTGCAGGGCAGCAGGAGTGGCTCTGGCAGGGGACACTGCAGAACAGCAGGAGTGGCTCTGTGCAGGCCAGGGACGGGCTCACAGCGGGCACAGAGCACAGGGCATGAGCTGTCCCCTGGCTGTTCTGCACTTGCCCTGTGCCATCCAAGCCAGCCTCCTCCCTGCAGGGCTTGCCACGACCCATTCCCGGTGGGAATGAGGCTCTTCCCTCCCGGCAGAGGCTGCAGAAGACAAACGCGCGGGAGACGCTGACCACACCACGTCAGCGCTTCCCCGGCTGCTGGAAAACATGACACGAACCAAACAGAAGGCTCTTGCTCTCGGGCCACCGCGGTAACAAAACCAGTAACCAAAGGAAAGTCATCAGCAGGCTGGAGGCGAGAGCTGCTCGGCGGAAGGGGCGGGCAGGGCGGCGGCCCCGGGCTCGGAGCAGCTCCCGGCCCCGCAGCGAGCTGCCTTCCTGCCCCGGCAGCACGGCCAGCGGCCCCAGCGGAGCTGAGGCTGCTGCAGGTGCTGCAAGGCTGCTCAGCAGCACTCCATGCTCTGCCCACTGACTGACCAACCGCGAGTGGAGCCGAGGCGCCGCCAGGTGTGACCCCAAAACAGCACATCTGGCAGCACTCAGCAGTTCCACAACGCAGCGCACTTATGCTCCAGCTTCTGTCAACAAAACAGGACTTGCAGGCAGCAAAAAAAAAAAATTATCTTTTCCCTCCAATGGAAAAGGCATTCTCACACACAGCATTTGCTTCTGACACTGTAAAGCTTCCACTCTAAGGCTTCCAAAAGCCCCAAACTGTGTGTGCTCCCAGGCTACTCAGGGGGAGTAATTACATATTCTTTCCAATGTAGTAAGAAAATCTATTGCACTCTATTAACGGGGAGGCTCTAGTCAGCTCAACATAATACTTAGAACCACTTAAAAAATATAGTTTGGGCTAGAGTCTAAAATTAAGTTTCTCCAGCTTCCACCATGACTCCAGTCACCCTCGGGGGGTGGGCAGAGATCACAAACTCTGTCTCCCAGATCTCAAAGGTGGCCCAAAAATCCCGTGAGACACAAATCTACAGCTGGAAAAATCAAGGTCTGATTAGCAGCTACTCAAGGCAGCCTGTTGCATGCAGAGGGCACGGAGGTGAGCTCTGCAGAGCAAACAAGAATGAGGCATGCACAAGGGGTGATTTATCATGGGGAGATCCCTCGGGGCAGCAGCACTCAGGGTGTTCTCTGCAGCCCTGCTGTGACAGGAGAAGCACATCTCAAATCACCTGCTGGGGCAGAAAGTACCCCAGTTAAACCAGCAAAAACCTGGAAAGGAATCCAGGGTGACACAGAAAAAAACCAGTTACTGCAAACTCATCCTGCACTTCAACATTTTCACCTGCTAATGCAATATGCCACAATGAAACCCCTGCCCACAAGAAGCAGGATATAAAAGCAGACATCCAGGTTTAATCCATCCTTAAAGAAATTCAGACATTGTAAAAATAAAAACCAAGGGGAAAAAAAAGACCTCAAGGGAAAAGTCAGCTGCTGTCACCCAAGGCCCCAGCCCAGAGCCCTGTGCAGGCATTGCCACCTGCAGCTCTGCCAGGGGAATTCAGGCACAGGCACCAAAGCACACACTGCCCTCAGACATCCTCTCCCTGTCTCCAGGCACTCCTCTACAGCATCACACTGTGCTCATTACAGTCATCCCACACTGGTTTGGGTTGGGAGGGACCCTAAAACTCAGCTGGTTCCCAGCCTCTGCCACGGGCAGGGACACTTCCATCAGCCAGGTCACTCCCAGCCCCCCCAGCCTCTGAGCGGGGGCAGGCCAGCTCCACGGAGAGGAGCTGAAGGTGGGGCTGTGTCCCAGAAGGACACTGAGGTCCTGCCTCACCCAGCAGGGGTGGGCCCCATGGTGGACCTCCTCAGGGCTTCTGCCCCTCCAGGAGAGTCACTCCTGCCTAAAGGCAAGCTTTCCGTGCCCACATGCTCCACTTTTAAACTAGAATTTGCTTAATGGAGATAGACTGGTAAGTGGGCAGATAGATTAGACACATATATACATAAAGAAATACATATGTATATACACACAAAGGTAGAAATAGACATAGAGATAGAGATAGAGATAGAGATAGAGATAGAGATAGAGATAGATATAGATATAGAGATAGAGATATAGATATAGATACAGATATATAGATATAGATATAGATATAGATATAGATATAGATATAGATAGATATAGATATAGATATAGATATAGATATAGATATAGATAGATATAGATATAGATATAGATATAGATATAGATGATATAGATATAGATAGATATAGATATACACACACAAAAAGGTAGAAATATGCATCAGGAGATTGATATAGGAAATAGAGATGACATAGAAATAGACACAGAAATAGAGAGACAGAGATAGTTATAGTTAGATAGATATAGAGATAGATGATAGATATAGATAGATGATTGATGGACAGATGGATGGATAGACAGACAGATGGATAGACAGATGAAAGGAAAGGAAAGGA